>NW_004955410.1:35838316-35973668 GCF_000276665.1 Chinchilla lanigera
TTTTTTTGGTCTTTTTGAGACAGAGTTTCACTATGCAGCTCAGGTTGGCCTCAAACTCACTTTGTAGTGCAGGCTGGCCTCAAACTCATAGCAATCCTCCTGCCTCAGCCTCCCAAGGATTTCCTATTTTTTAGAGTATATACCAGAAGTGAAATTGTGGGATTGTATAATTCTATGTTTAATTTTCTTGATGCCCCATCTATTGTTTTCCATGGAAACTTCACAGTCTTATCTTCCTACCAGCATTGCATATGGCTCCATCTCCCCACGTTCTTGACAACACTTATTTTCTGTTTGGATTGTTTGTTTGTTTGGTTGGTTTTGGTTTGTAATAGCCATCCTAATGGATTTGTGCTGGTATCTCATTATGATTTTCATTTGCATTTTCTTAATGATTATTGATGTTGAACATCATTTCATGAGCTTGTTGGCCATACAAATAACTACTTTATTCTTATAATTAAAATTGTACACACAAAATTGTTTGCAATCTAGCAACTTATAGAAATGCTGAAGAGCGCCAGTCTAACTTGGTTCCATTCAATACATCCAGCTTAGTTTTATTCTCTCAGCTTTACAAATATCCCTCCTTCTAATTCCAAACCTCATGTTTCGTCACACCATATGTCTTAGTTACTTTTCTGGTTGCCAAGACAAAATACCCAACACCAAAGGTTAAAGGAGAAAAGGTTTATTTAGCTCACAGTTTGTAGAGGTTTCAGCCCATAAGGGGCTGGCTGTAAGGCAGGGTGGCACGTGGCAGAGGGGCAACCGTTCATGGTTGTGAAAGATACAAAAAGCAACAGGAAGAGGGACAGATCAAGCCTCTTTCAGTCCCTTATATAGTATGAAGGCTATCCTAGGGCGAGCGTAGCACTCACACCTTTAAACCAACCATTAGAGCATGAATCACAAACTCTAAACTCAGCCTCTGAAAAGCCTGCCCTCTCATGAATGCATGAGGCATCCAGACACAAACCATAACACCACTGGCAGCCTTTCCACACCAGATTTGGTCATTGCTTCCTTCATGCTTTTCATAATACAATCCCAAATCTCCTTTACATCACTTCTCGTTCCCACTCCTCAAACTAGTTCAGACTGGTTGACTGCCTCCTCCCCAGCACACTCTTCATGTCTAGTTGGTTTTTCTATGTGATCAGAGCCAATGTCTATAGGGTCTTTCAGCCTCATTAGGCTCAGGTGACAATGTGTTCCTTATAGACAAAAATATGCCTTCACTTGGGTTTTCTTTTTTCACTCTGGTTACTCCTCGATCTTCTTTGTCTTCTTTTGCTGACATTCAAATAGTAGCCTCTCCCAGGACTCAGGCTTGTACTTTTCTTGGTACACTGTCACCTTGGATGATTTTGAGCATCCCCACTACTTTAAATACCACCCATAACTTGATGGCCACAACTTTATGCCTATAATCCATACCACTCTTCTGAGTTCCAGCTCTCATATCCAACTAGCTTCTTAAAAAGTCCCATGTGGATATCATGCAGGCACTGCCCAGTTAATAAAGCCAATACTAGTTTTCTAAAAGGAACTGCTATCCACACAGCTGCTTAAACAAGAAAATTGCCCACTTCTTTAATTCCAATCTCTCTGCCTCTAATGTGGACTGTTAGCAAAGCCTGATGTTTCTATCTCCAAAATATTCCTTGACTCCATTCACTTCTTTTCTTTTCCTGTCTAAATGTTATGAGCCCCGTGATTGGCCTCTTTCATCTGGACCATCCACAGACCAGCTCACTGGGTGACTAGGCTTCTGCTCCTATACTTTCTGGTCTGATTTCCTGTGGAAATCAGATATCAGGACCCTTCCTTAAATCCTTTTCCTGGATTTCCTTTGAACTTCAAATAAAATACAAATGTCTTCTTATGGATAAGAAATTCTAAATGATGTGGTCCTTGCTAATATTCCAAGCTCATCTTGGCTGCCGTCTTCCCCACCCCCAACCCCACAGCCTCCAGCAGGCGGTGCCTTCCTTTCTCGCTGAACATGCAAAGCCCTTCCATTTTGTGGCCCTGGCTCATACTCACCCTGTGGTCTAGAGATACGTTCCCCACTGTCCCACAACTGGCTCCTTGCCATGCTTCAGCATTCTGTTAAAAGTGTCCTCTTTAGGGAGGCGTCCCTGCTCACCCTAATTAGCTACCTTTTCTGCTTTTGACCTCTGGTTCTTGCATGACATGTATTACAACTTATAGTCAGTTTATCATGTAAAAATACGTCTTACATTTTGTTACTATCAGACACTATACTAGGCTCAGGGGACACAGTTGTGTAAAAAATCTAATATAATCAGCACATACTCTCAGGGAATATATATATTAATTTTTAAAGAGATCACAAGCATGGTTGTATAATGCAAAATGACATGAGCATGATGAAGACATTTCTATTTTACAACTTAATGAAGAAGCTAGCACTTGACTGGAATATGGTAGACTTTCCCAAAGCACCGATGCTTCAGAAGGCATATGAGACTAGTAGGAGTGAACCAGGCAATGTGTGGAGGGTAGCTTTCCAAACAAAAGGAAGGACACACGTGAAGCAAAATGCCTGCAAGGTCAGGTTGGCTTCTGGGCAGAGAATGAGGTGGAGAGTGATATACAATGAGGTGGGGAGCTGAGCCAGAAGCACCATGCCAGGCTTTGTGGGCCATGATAATGAACTTGGTTTACCCTCAGGAGGTAAGGAACCCACTCAGAGAGTTATAAGGCCGAGATGGGTGAGTAGTCAGCAGTCACATGATCTACTGTGCTTTTTTAGAAGGTTATTCTAACTTCAGTGTTTGCAGAGACCATACAGGAGCTGAGAGACCAGGAAGGAGGCTTTTGTAATGGTGTGGGGAGAGTTTGGGCTGAAGGGGTGACAGCAGAGATAGGAAGAAGCAGACAGATTGTGAAGATATTCAGAAGTTAGATCCACAGAAATCTGTAATGTGTGAGATATAGATAGTGAAGGAGACAGACATGTCAGGAATAACTCCTATTTTTCCAAATTAAGAGACTTAATTGATTGTGGTGCTGTTCACTGAAACAGCAAAAAATAGAAAATTAATATAAGCCAGGAAAAAGCTCCTAGAGGAGGATTATGAGTTTGGTCTTAGTCATGTTGAATTTGAGGTAGCTTTTAGAAATGTAAGGGGAAATAAAGTAGGACTCAAAAAGCAGTTGATCAAGAACCCACACAGAAGGTATAAGATAAGATGGGGATCATTAGTTTACAGCAGGGCTTTTTTAGCTGTGTAGGGAAATGCACAGGGGAGTCATGAAATCAATTTAATAAGTTCTAGCCAGACTTCTTGAAGAATAAAGTGAAATGGAATAGATAAGAGTAGTAGTAAGGGTACATGTTATGTAGTTTTGGCGTATTATACATGCATTCACTGGGTTTCCATGTAATCATCAGTTTTTACAATAGGTCATGGGAAATAAAAACACAACATGAGTGTTAGTGAGAGAGATAGAAACTGAAGCTGGAGATAGAGATTTAGAGTGCATTATTCCCACCCCAGAGAAAGAGAAGTGTTCCCTACAGAAGCTACAATAATTAGCAACAATAGCAACAAGGACATCAAGAAAAAAACTGAAAAATATCTACTAGTTTGCTAACTATCTTGGTGAAAGTAATTTAGCAGAGTTGAGAGAATGGCATGAGTGGAGGGATAGAAAGTAAGGACACTGAGGCAAAGAGTATAGACAACTTATCTACAAGAACTTGGATGGAAAAGGAGGGGGCCAAGGTAGTAGCCACAAAAGCATGTGGGGTCAAGATTGTTGCTGGATGCTTTATTTTTGTTGTGTGTGTTTTATTGGCTTCCGTTGGAAACACTTGATAATGTTTCAGTGCTCTAATGTATAACCTAACTGGGAAAACCTTGTTGAGTGGGCAAGAAATAGAACAAATATCACACAGTCACATTTCTGAGAAAGGAGGAGAAAGTGGGAAGGAAGGTTACAGAGTGCAAGTGGGTTACTTGACCTGGTTAGATAAGAGACATCATCTCCTATGTAGCAGGAGATAGAAATCGGTGCCCCTATGATAAAAAGTTGAACAAGTCCCTTTTTGATAGCTCTAATTTCCTGTATGAATGATTCTTGATCAAAGCCATCCAACAGAACTTTCCACCATGGTGGAAATGTTCCATTTCTGCACTGTCCAATAGTATCTGCCAGCCACCTGTGCCTACTGAGACTTTCAGTGTGGCTAATGGGATGAGAACTGAAGTTTCAATTTTCTCCTGTTTTAATGAGTTTGAATATAAATCAGCACATGTGGTTATGTCTGCCATATTGAGTGGCACAGGCTGTAGAACAATGCTGGTGGGGTGGGGCAGAATCAGAATAGAAAAGGCATGAAACAGTCACCTCAGAGAGTAAAAGCAAGACACATAGGAGAATTTTAAAGGAAAGTTGAGCCTCCTTTTCAAGACCAGTGAGAAATTTATGGTGATGTCAACCTACCCTGTGGTGTAACTTTCTTGGAAGCATTAATTTTCTGTGTTACAGGTGCAGAAAAAAAGGAACAAAAGAATTCATGCAGGGTTTTCTTTTTTTAATTGGGACAATGAAAGACAGAAGATGAAGGGAATTTAGAGAATTGATAAGAATATTTTTGAAAGCATAGACCTGGAACCAAAACCAAGAATAAGAAATAGGAAGCCTGATTGGGTAAGAATAAGCAGTCAGTGGCCCTGACAAAGATTTTTTTAAAAAAAGCAAAAACTTCATAGGACATGACCATTAATCTTGAAATATCAACATCATTGGACGAAGGAATGCCTAGCAGATTAGTAGAACATACTTTTGGGAGTATCTATGTAGGTCCTGGGAGTGTGGCCTTGGATATTATATATTGTCCTTAGCCCATTCTTGTCTGGCACTTTTCCCCTGATCTGCTTCCTTGAACTAAGCAGCTTTCCACTGCCAAGCCCTTCCACTGTGAGTTCTGCAGAAATCATGAAATAAATTAAACCAACACATAGAAGAAGGTGAATGACAAGCAGGGGTGAGAGCAGGAGACACAAGAGGACATCACGAAACACATACGGAGTGTTTACCATGTGTAGGGTCACATTCTAAGTACCAGAAATGTAACAAAGAACAAAGAAGTAAAACATCGCTGCCTTCATGGAACTTAAATTTTATTTTGTAGGAAGTGGAAAAAATAAATATGGATTGCATCAATGAGTAGTGTTAACCAAAAAAATAAAAAAACAAGTGTCTTAGGAAAGGTTCTCCACAGACATACTGAACTAAATATATAGATATATGAGATATATGAGAGGGAATTTGCTAGGGGAATTGGTTCATAGGATAATAGAGCTTTAGAAGTTCCATAACAGACTGTCTGAAAGCTGGCATCCCTGAAATGCCATCACCAGGTCCAAGTCCAAAGGCCCAGGACTAGGGAAGAAGATGGCATAATCCTTAGCCCATAGCTGAAGAGCTGTGAACCCAGGAAGACCTTCCAGCACTTCTCCTTACAAGACAAGATGGCGATTGAAGAGAGGGGAGAATAGTAGGCTAGGGAAGGACAGAGCAATCATTTAGCAGTACTGGGGCTCCACAAAAGCTTAATGACCAAATATTTATATTGGCTTTGAGCTTCAGGAGTTTTAAACTAGAGATTTTGGAGGTGGAGTAGATTCAGGTGATGCCAATGTCCTCATCATACTTGTGGAGACAGATGATTGAGATGGAGTGAAAAAGTCATTCAATATTATAACTTTATGGCATAAGTAGGGATCATGTCCATTTTCACCATATGTATGGTACCTACACTCTCACGATATAGGTGTCCACTAAATATTTGAAAAAATACAAATATTTCATAAATTGTAAAGTATTAATACAACAGCTCTGTTTTTAATCTTTTCCATACACTCTTCAAGTTATTTACAAGTTCAGCTTCACTTTATCAATGTGTATTATTTATGAAAATAACAGTTTTGGGCTCAGAGAAAAAGCTCAAATGCATGCATTACCCATAATGCTAGGAAAGGATCTACTCATCCTATAATAATACAAAATTTTCTTGCATGAGACTCCTATTTATCAAAGTATATTGTATAAGTCAGCTTTCCTATCACTGAGACATAATATTGGACATCCACAACTTGAAAGACGAGAGGTTTAATTTGGCTCAAACTTTCAGGGGAGTCAGTCCATGGTAAGCTGGTTTAAAGGCAGAAACATGATGGCAAAGAGCATAGTAGAGCAAATATACTTAGTTCATGGTGGCAAGGAAGCAGAGCAGGGGAATAGTGCCAAAGAGGAAAGAAAAGTAGACAGATATAGTACCCATAGTCACTCCTCCACGACCCACCCAAGTGCACCCCAACTGTATGGCACTAATCCCCCAGGCATATCCCACACTGAGCAAGTTGACGTCATTAAGCTTACCTACTACATATGTTCACAGTTACTCTTTCCTCTCATCTTCCGAATAATTCTTAGATACAATCATCTCTGTTTCATGGCAGTGATTTTCCTGGGTTATGGGGCCAGTTAGGAACTGAAAGGTCAGTTTCTGATCCCTGAACCCCTACATTGCAAAGGCTGTTGGCCTTGGAAAGTCACAATTTTGCTGCTTCGTGTGATTCCATTGGCCCTTTAATTGTCAGATTTCCTTCCTTCCTTTTGGGTATTCACCACATGCAATGACTTTTTCTTGACTTCCAGCCTTCTTCCAACGATGTCTTAAACCTAGGTATAAGGGTAGAAAATGTCCATATCTCACTAGATCTTAGGAACAGGGTTGAAGAATTGCCTGTTTACATGTGGTAAAACAGCAGCTTGGAACCCGTTAATCACAACTCATGGTTCTTTATAATGACCCAAGCCTCTCAGAGTGTGCTGTGGGTCACCTGGCCAGCACTTCATTTCTGTCTCAGTGTGGATGGTCTGACATCCATCCCTTCCCTGGAATCAGACCCTAAACGCTCATCATTTCTTGGGTGATCGCTATGCTAGGGAAACTCTGTTTTAAACATCATGCCTACTACTACCTTTATTCTTTTACAATAAAAACATAGTTTAAAATTACTACCTTTATTCCCATTTTACATATGAAGAAACTCATGTATTGTAATTATAACTTGTCCAAGATCACATAACAAGTAACTGGTGGGGCTGAGCCGGAACTCAGGGCTAAATTGAAAATCTTTGCATTAACTACTAATATACCATTTCTCAATGTCCTGCTGAAGAACAGAACAGGAGTAATTTACAGTCCAAAAAATTTACATTAATTATCATGTCTACCTCTCACTGAAATTAGGCAGAGCCAGCTTCCTCCAAAGGGACATCTCAATACAGTTTTGACAGGAGAAGAAAAGATCTGCATATGAATGGCAGGTCCTGGCTGGAGATAACCAATTCTAATGATAATGTGCTTGCCACTCAGATGGGAGTGGAGGGATGTGAGAGAGAAGTCCAGGTTAGCCACTTGACTGCGATCAAGATGCCATGGTCCAGGATCCTGTGAGGGAGCAGGAAAAACCAGAACTGGAATCCCTGAAAAGGATAGGACATTCCTCATCTCTTCTTCCAAGAAGCGCCAACACTCTATGTATTTCCCTACTTGTGTGGTATTGGCTACCCTGGGTACTGATTTACCAATTGCTTGCAGCCTGGCTAGGATTTTGCTTATGAGAAGGTGTTCCACTTCTTCTGAAGGGTCTTACCAGTGCTTGATGATTACCCAGATCATTCTTTTCTGAACAGGCTACCATTCAAAACTAAATTGTCAAAGACCAGGCAAGACATTGATACACAGGAGGAAGGAGACATAAACTTGGGGAACCCTCTTGAGGTGCCTTTGAGGCCCTTCAGTGTTCTCCCAGGGACTCAGGCAGTGAGCAAAAGGGTTACTGAAATCAAATTTGCTTACTTCCCCCAATATACATTTCCATGAACAACGTCACCTTTTAAATAAACACATATAGATTCCTTTCCTTGGTAAGCTTAAGCCTCCTGATCTCAACCTGTACTTTATTTTCTTTACTTCTGAAAATCTCTGCAATAAGCATATATTACACTAGTCATGGGTAGGGATGAAATACCACTCGTGTTTGTTTTTAAAGAAACAAGCTAGAAATAAGTCGCCCAAGACGGCAATGTGGTCAGTGTGCAATACGAAAGATGTCAGCTCAAGCAGAAATGCCTTACCCAGGTTAGGATTCCTCTCGCTGGTGAGTCCAGCAGTCATAAGCACAGATGCTGCCATAGCAGTTTGGATCATTAGTGGGAATGTGTTGGGGACTGCATCATGCTCAGAGGTTGCAGGGAAGATATTGGGCTGGTCCTGGGAGCTGGGAAGAGCAATTTTACTCATCTCAAGCTACTTAGCAAGATGAGAATTAACCCACGCAGGGAGCAGCCTATGATTGAGTGAATTAATCCTTCCCTGGCACTCAAAGCCTATTTAAGAAGTTGTTTTTCCTTTGAAGGGGAATGGTGGATTTCCAGATTCTGGCAAGGGAAACTTACTGTATTTAAAGAACATATATGTTCCTGAAAAAGTTGTTTTCTGCAAATTAAATTTTCATATGCCAAATCCTACTTTCCCATACTTTTTTATTATCGAATTGAGAAACCTTGAGAGAATACAGTCAATTCATTCATGGAAATATAGTACAAACAAAATGTAGCACACTTTTTGAAAGAATACGCATTTTTAAAAAATTTTAAAATGATAAGACTGTCAAAATAAGGCACAGGTGATAAGTCTGTCAAAATAAGTTACAAAATGTAAGTAGCCAGAAATCTGTCTCCTTGGCTAAACAGTTTCCTGGTCCAAAGGAAGCCCCACAGTACCTACACTGCATAAAAGAAACTTAAAGGTTACTAGAACGGTATCTAACATTCCAGTATGCTTGCATATTCCCAGTGCTTCTGCTTCTCAGCTCCTCACCTATCCTTCTGTTTTCTTCTCAGGGTTCTGTAAACCCCCATCCCACTTTGCCAGATGGATGCCTCTTACCTCAGAGAATAAGGAGCACTCAAGAGAGGGTGGATAACTGGAGGAGGAAGTAGGACCTGCTCTTTCCTGTTTACTTCCTGTTCCTTTCAGTGTCATTCCTGCAATGATTCCTCACTCCACAAATGGCAATAGGTTCCAGGTTCCTTTTGTTGCCATGTTCCTGGAAGTACCTTATTCTGATCTCTACTCCCACAAGTGGATTGAAGCAAGCTTACACAAGCTCGAGAGAACTTCAGAGATGTTGTGAACCAATTTAAAGCCCAGTTATTATAAAAAATTAAATTATATAAATATACTATCTTGATTTGTTGGTGTTGCTGCCAAAAAATTCTGAAAGCAGGGTACTTTCAACAGGAGAAATGTGCTCTTTCACTGTTGTGGTTGATGTCTAGATGTCCCCTGAGAGGTTTAGGCACTCACAGGTGGGGCTTTGTGTAAGTTAATTAAATTATAAGGGCTCTGTGGCTAAGTGTAGTGTCAGGAGACAAGGTCTGGTTGGATGAGGGTGGTCACTGGGGGGTGGCCTGGGAGGTTATGTCTTCGTCCAGTCCCTGGCTCTTCTGATTCTCTAGAGTTCTGCTTTGGGTCACCATGACATGAATAGATTTTCTCTGCCTTCTGCCATGGTGTTTCTAGCATAAGCATGTCCATCATGATCTGAAACATGAGCCAACATAAACCTCCCCTGCTTTAAGTTGTAGGTGTTGGGTATTGTGTCCCAGTGATGGGGAAATGACCTCACGTTTCGGCAGGCTAGAGGTCCAAGATCAAGGTGTCTCTGGGGTTGGCTCTTTTTGGGTCTGTGAGAATCTGTTCTACGACTCTTTCCTAGATTTTAGCAGTCGTTGGCAATCTTTATCATTCTCTGCCTCGTGCTCCTGTGGCTATGTGCATGTGTGTGTCTGTTGGTCTGTCTCTCTGTCCTGTCTCCACATTTGTCCTCTTTACAAGAGTCTATCCTAATGACTGCACTTTCACTTGATCCCCTCTACAGTAAAGAAACTAACTCCAAAAAGAGACTGCTTTCTGATGTGCTGGGGGTAACGATCCTGGCATATATTTTTGGGGAGACAAATTTAACCCATAGAGAGCAAGAACAAAGGCTGGTTACTAGGGGCTAGGGAGGGAGAGTATGCTTGCAAGGGAGAAGGACCAATGGGAGGGTTTGCAATGTGGATTGTAGATATGGTTTTTTAAATCTATATATGTAATAAAATGTCATTGAGTTATGACATTAAAAATGGAGCACATGCACAAACAAGTAAAGCCCAAGCCTGTAATCAATCAAATTAATTAAATGGTTCTCATCTACTTCCTGGTTTTGATAATGTATAGATGTCACTAGTGGGGAAAGCTGGATGATTGGTACAGGAACATTGTTTATACAATTCCTAAGTCTATGAGTATTTCAAAATCAAATATTTTTTAAAACCAATGAAAGAGCTGGCTATATAGCTTAGTTGTAAAATGTGGTAGCAGGCATGAGGCTATAAAAGAACAATAAAACTCATGACTTCCTGACTATTTTATGTTTTACTGTGTCATGGCGGTGCCTGTCACGGAGCTCAGTGCAGCCTCTCTTCCTCTTCCAAGCTTCTGTCTCCTTCTCTTTCTTCCCTAGCCCTAGGGATGGCAGCTGCTTCCTGAAGTTCTTACCTCTGTGTGGCCTCAGCGTTCCCTTTCTGCTTTTTCAGTTCTCAAACATCTATCTAAATAAATTCTTCTCTTCAATTCTCCCTGTGAATTGTGTTTCTGCTCCCCTGACTAGGCCCTGATGGATATAATCAGTCAACACAGATGTCTCCAAATTCTGCACAGGCTCATGCAATGGAAGGAGGTCAAACACTTCCCTCTCCCCAGACTATTCCAGAACCAGACTTATAAGCCTACTCTGATTACCCCAGGATTTTAGCTTGGAACATTGACATCCTTCCCCCTCTAAGAAAAAGGATGCAGGGCTTATATTGGTCCGAAAAGTATCACAGGCAATAAATAGGTATAGATCCCAGATTGGCTATTATAGAGCAATCTCAGAGAATAGCACTTAATTTTTAAAAAACGTAATGATTTTCTTTGTTGATTATAAAAGTAACTCGTGATTGTGTAGCACACTACAAAGAGTTTAAACAAGTAGACACATAATCTTAACATGTGGACAAATATCACTATTGATATTTTGGTGTGTTTTCTTCCCTAATCTCTGTGATATGTAATATAAATAATTCATTTTACATAGGTATGCTTTTGCATATGTAAAATTAAACTATGTTTATTTATAGAAAATGCTGTGTGTGTTTATGCAGGGCCTCATGCATGCTAGCCAAATGTTCTACCAAGAAAATCATTCCTTCGCTTTTACAGAGTAGTAAGTGAGAAAAAATAAAAAGATAAACTGAATGGGTTGTCTTGCCAACGTCTCTTCTTAGAAACATGAGGTCCAAGGAATAGGAAGGCCCCTCACAGAAACTGTATCTTGTTCTTTTTAGGTGATGCAGCACTGTGAACATTTATCTGTCATCAAAATACCTTCAAGAAGATGATTTTATTTTATTCGTGCCTTAATACAAAACAATCCATAGTCATTGCAGGAATATGAGAAATAAGGCAAGCTACAATAATGAAATGGAAAGCATGGTAATCTTGCCATCCAAAATAATCTGTCCTCCCTTTTGGCATAAATCCTTCTGATCTTTGTGCTGGTATACCTTTACATTTTTCCAGTGGAATTACACAGTACACATTCTTTTGCAACATGTTTTTCATTTAATGTTTCTAAAACATGGTTATACATTTTCCTACTTGTCTATTGCTGTGGAACACAATATATCAAAACTTACTGGTTTAAGACAATAACTTTATTTTGCTTATCATTTTATGGCTTGAGGCATACAATCATGTTCAAGGAGACAAAGGAATGGATTCTACCCTTTAAAGTGGAGCAGCAAGGTCACACTGCAGAAGAACACGTAGGATGAAAGTTATTTTTGCAGACATCTATGGAAAATGCAATGTGCTACACATGTTATTAAAGATTCTTCTTCATAACTTCAATGGCTGAATAGTGTTCTAATAAAAGCCATCCATTTAATGAATTTCAATTTTTGGAAATTTTAGAAACAATATTATGCACACCTTTATGATGAGCATTTCCTCTTCATAAAACTTTATGTGGATCTCAGAAAATTTTTATTAGGTTAAATTATTACAGGCAGAATTACCAGGTGATAGTTTTTCCTCTTTTATTTGATTGAAGCCCATATCCTTAACTGAAAAATTGAAGAAACAGTTTGAGGCTTCTGGTAATGCTGTCTTTTTCAACTGATCTTAGCCAAAAGGCCAAGAAGAAATGATGCTGTCTTCTTCAGAGAGTATTTATTTATGTTCACTTCTGGTGGGAGACTGGGGCCAGTACCAATCCCACATCCTCATAATCCAAGCTGGAATCAAGGGGATTTGAAGACAGGCTTCAGTTCCTTCCAGGGACTACATCCCCTCTAGGCCCCACCTATAATTTCAGATTCATCCTTATTCCAGCGAGGTGGCTAGGCATGGCCTTTACCCAAATCATCAGGTATTATCAGGGCCTCCTTCTTTGACCGGCTCCTTGCTCTCTATGTCAACTGAGAGTTCTGCTCAGCATCTTAATTCTCCAGCTACCATCTGGACCTGGCAGATACTTTTACAAGAAAACTAGCCAGAAAATCCAAGTCCATGTCACTGATTTCCCTTTGCTCCCAGAACTTGACCCAGTGTTCCCTCACTGACTTTTAATTCCTCTGATACTTTCAAATAGGTTTATAAAAATACACTTTGTCTTTTCTAGTTGTTCTTAGCTGGAGAAGCAATCTGAATTGCCAAGTCAGCTACAACTAGAAGCAGCCAGAGCCAGTGGTCACATCTGCAGGAAATACAAAGCAGGGAAGATGATAAATAGAGGTAAGCATCCCAGCTAAGCCAATGACTTCAGGTGGGCTGCTTAGAAGGTCCACACAGCAGTCTTGCCTGTATCTCATTAGCCAAAATTTAGCCCAATGGCCATACCTGGCATCACAGAAGATTATAAAATGTAGGTTTTTAGCATGACATAATATGACCCAAAGTAATACCTGCTTTTACTACTTTGAAAAAAAAAGTATAAATATTGGGTAAGCAACAGTCTCTGCAACGTTCCTCAAATATAAAGTGGAAATAATATTAATTCCTAATTTACAAGGTCTATGTGAGGATTAAAGGAGATAATGTGGATAATTCTCTGAACAGTACCTTGGCATATGGTGAATATTCAACAAACGTTAGCAGTGAAGACACTTATTGGACTATACTGTTGTCAGGGTTTGCAAGGGAATAGATTTAATATAGGACACATGATTTATAGGATTATTTTATAATATTCACCCAAAGAGTCAAATGCAGAGGAGTGTGAGTGATCTGTCCACACGCTACAGGCCCAAAGAATCCAGCTGAGCGCCTGGATCCAACGGCAATGTACGGCACAAGTCTATTTGAAGACATAGAGCCCAAGGCGAAGTCCTCTATCTGGAGGCCTAAAATCCACAACAATGTCTCCTGCAAGTCTGTATTAAGGATTTACACTGGGAAGACCCCAGAGTCAGTGGTGTAAGCTAGAAAGTCTGTGCTAGCGGGATGAAGGATCTGTGCCAGCAGGCTGAGAGATCTGCACTAGGGCCAGGAAGCAACACTCAAGGTAAGGACCAGAGCTCCCCAATAAAGAACAGAAGCCATCCTCAGCGATGGTGAAGATCCGAGCTCCTCTGATGATGACAACAGACAAGCTTGTATCAGGAAAACCAGTGTGACAAGCTTCTCCAGTACAACCAACAGTACATCATCTTCCCCTTCAGTTCTCCTTTTTTACTGTTGCCAACAATCCTCAGGTGGGCCTTCCACACCCAGCACCATGCTGATTCAGTTCAGCTGGGTGTTACAAGTTGACCATTAGTTAATCCACCACATATACTAATTTGAAAATAACAGATTATTATATGACAAATAGGGAAAGGAACAAATCTTTTAAAATTAAATTTATTTTTTAAAGTATATCAACATAAAAATTGTCTGGGAATGTGGCACATGCCTATAATCCCAGATAGTTGGGAGGCAGAGACAAGAAAATCACAAGTTCAAGGTCAGCCTGGGCCACTTAGTGAGACCTTGTCTCAAAATAAAAAGTGAACAAGGGGTGAGGATATAACTCAGTGGTATAGTGCTTGCCTAGCATATGCAATGCTCTGGGTCAATCCCTAGTACAAGAAAAAAAGACATTAAAATTGCACATGTGGAGTACTATGTTATGTTTTAATACATGTACACGTTATTTACATGTTTAAATCAGGTTAAACATATCTATCTCCTCAAATATTTATCATTTCTTTATGGTGGTACCAATGTTGAACTTCTTTTCTCTAATTTTCCATAATTACTGGATGCCTCATATGAGTTATCTTATTCAATAAATTTGGATAACATTTGATTAACTTATGGATAACATTTCCAATATCATTACTCTGTTTCAAATAGCAAAGCATTTGCTTGGTATATAATAACTGTTTCTAAATCTAGCACCTGGTATGTATTGAAATACATAGAAGTTTCCTTTATAATTACTCCTTGGATTTTCTTAGACTGTCCACATATTTATATAGTAGCATTATTTTAAATCTAACAAATGTATAAATGTATGTTGTAAGTAATACCCATCATATTAAACAACAACATAACCCACACGGTAGAATAAATCCTTTTGTAGTGTAAAGATCTTAATTTATAGCTGGCAGTAAATAGGTACCCACCGTTCTCATTAGAGCTTCTGTTGGGTATCTTGGGATGTTTTGTCAGCTCTCTGCCCTTATTTCTACTTCTTATGGCAGCCACAAACAGACTATCTTATCCATATGATAGCAAATAAATAGTAAGGGTCACAGAACTTTTTAGTTACAACAAAACAAAAATTGATATCCACTTTCTTCCACAGATCAGATACGTGTGTGTGTGTGTGTGTGTGTGTGTGTGTGTGTGTGTGTTGGAACCCCAGCATGGCAACAGTGTCACTGCTGGTGATTATTGGAAGAAGAAAATTACCAGAGTGACACAAATTACTAATTACTTTATTATGCAGTGAGAAGAATAGGAAGCTGGAGTTGTTTCAGCAAATTCTATTTTTAAGCAAATAATTGTTGGGTTTCCAATGCTCTAAATTAAGTAATTCTCCTCAAGACCTTCCTTAAGTCTCCCTCTCTGAACTCCAGTGGCTGGCAAAGAATTGCAGCTGGCTCTGGGATGGCTTTGGATTTCATCTGTAATTATTTTTTTCCAACACACTATTCTCAAAATGAGATATCTTGAGAGGTGTTTTTCTTCCTCCCAGTAATTAGGAATGGTTGTACTGAGTCATTCACAGCTTTTCCTTTAATTTTATAGGAAGCAGCATTCACATCAAGATATTTAAAAAAAAAAAAACTTGGAACCAAGTTCTGCAAACTCACTGACTTCATAACCTTTAGTATTCCATCAATTAATGTTCTCCAGAGAAGCACAGCAAATGGGATTTTTATAGTTGTTTTAAGGTATGTTGGCTCACAGAGGTGGGGAAACTGAGGTGTTCCTAAGTCTGCAGGGGCAAGCAGGGGGCCAGGAGAGTGGATGGTGTACTTTCCAGTCTGAGCCTCTGTCTGAAGGCAGAAGACTGATGTCCTTATTCAAAGGCAGTCAGAGAGACAGAGACAATTCTCTCTCAGGTTTTTTTGCTCCATTTGGGTCTCCAACTGATTGCACAGGGCCCACCCATATTAAGGTGGGAAATCTGCTTTACTCCATCTACCAATTTCGATGTTGACCTCACCTAGAAACACCCTCACTAACATACACCAAGTAAGGTTTAACCAACTATGTGGGCATCTCATGACCCAGTCAAGTTGGCACTTTAACTGTAATGGGCATATCCCACAACCTTCACCCACAGTGCCGAGGTAAGCGAGTGTCTTAGTTACTTTTCTCTCATTGCTGAGACAAAATACCTGATGCCCAAAGTTGAGGAAAGGAAGGTTTATTTAGCTCACAGTTTGTGAAGGTTTCAGTCCATACTTGGCTGGCTCCAAAGCAGAGTGGCACATGGCACAGGCCAACCATTCATGGCAGCAGAAGATGGCAAAAGCAATAAGAGAAAAAAGGGAGGAGTGGCAAAAAGCAGCTTCTTTCCATCCTTTACAATGTATGCAAAGTACTCACCCCAGGGGCAGGTGTGGCACTCACACCCATAATCCCAGCATTGGACTATGGAGCAATCAAAAATCTAGAAGCCCGCCCCATGATTGCATGTGTCTTTGGGGGAACACCCAGACACAAACCATAACAATGAGACAGTACTTTAGCAACTTTTAGACTGATGTGTGCTACGCACACATCTGCACTGCTATCAAGATGATCAGGAATACCCAACAACAAGAAAAGCACATAATAAAATTACCATAACAGTTCACAGTTTTAGGAGGTTTTGAGGATTTCTCCCATGTTTGGCACTGTTATAAAGTGCTTTGCATCCACTAACTCATGCAGTCCTCACAATATCTCTTTGAAGTAGGGATCTCAATTCTCTATTTGACCCATGAGCAAGAGACAAGTTGACTAGCCTGCCCAAGATCATGAAGCCAGTGAATGGCAGAGGCTATTTTCAAATTTAGATATTCTGGACATAGAGTATCTTATCTATCTTCTGTATAGTACCACCTGCCTGGGTTAGTGGAGATGTCAACTATCCCAGAGGCCTGAACACACTAACTCTGTTTTTCAACCATGGGGTCAGACATCCTTTAGAACATCATAAAGACATTCCCATGTGGTGACAGCTATGAAACTGACCAACTTTAACCACAGGTTCCCAAGATGGAGATTGAGGAAAGGAGATGGATAAAAATATGTCATTGGTACATGAGATAGAAGTGGTTAGGATGAGGCTGGGGAGTCACTGACAGGAACCCAGGGCTGCTCACCCCATCAATCTACCATCAAACTACCCAGAGGGAGACATTATTCAGGACAAAGCGCCTCTAGTTCTTAGATCACTTTTGTCCAGTCTCCAGCAGGATCCAGAGGATAAAGAAATAAGACTGGTGAGAGTTAATGTTAAGGGCAAACAGGACAGAAAGTTTGAGTACATGGACAGCCAACCAGTGGCCTAAATTGAAGTTCTACGAGGGCAGGCTTGGTGGTGAGCAGGCAGCAGGAGAGCTCCTCAGGCTGGAAAAGGCCAGTGTGAAGATGAGACAGAGGATGTGGTGGGCAGAACCAGGAATGGAGACAGGCTCTACCCACTTCAGGATCTCCTATCTGTGGGATATAAGGAGCACAGTTTCCATGATTGCATTCACAAGAGGTAGCAGAGTGTAAGACTAGGGTCAGGTGTATAAAGATGGCTACAGAAAACCAGAGGAAAATAGGCTGCAAAGAGCGCAGACCTGGTTGGACTTGCAAATGGCCTTAGAAAATCAGGTGCCCTGCTGACTAGAATTTCCCCATTACAGCTCACAATAATAATCCTTTGGCCTATCTTACCTCACAAGGTAGCTGCAAGAAACCATCAAAACAATGTGCTTTGCATACAGCATCAGGAAACAGTGAAGATGCTGCCCAAGAAGGAGGCTCCATCCCAAGTGCCTTGTAGAGCTCAACTTTGCCTGCAGCCTTTAGCTAGGAGCACAGAAGAGAGAAGCTAACTAGCAAATGAAGAATGGAGTGACTGGAACATCATTTTGTTTTGACCCCAAAGTCAAGGTCACTAAAAGCATGTAGGAGACTGTACAACCTCAGGAAATGTGATCTCATTCAAGGACGGATTAAACATACGAGGTGTTCCTGAGCCATGGGCAGCTCAAAATCTTAGCCAGATTGGCAAAATTTCAGCAGGAGGTTAGAAGAATTGATGTCAACTTAAAGGAATCTTGTTTGTGGCTCTGTGGGAGGAAGGGGGGGTCTATGTTTGCTCCACAGTATTTCCTGTTGCTATTTGTAGAGAAGAGAGTATTGCAGCACATCACTAGCACAAGTTTCTGGGAGTAAGCCCTGGAGACAGAGATGGGCCACACGGGAAGGGTGTTTAGAAACATTGTGATGCAGGAGATTCTGGTAGACATAGGGGAGACTTGGTGAAACTCTGCCAGACCTGAGGTTGCGTTTCGGCAGCATCCCAAGCACCTCAGCAGAGCAGCAATGCTACAAAGAATGCAAGCTCCAGAGGGGGAGGACCTGCCTCACAGCTCAGACTCCAGGACTCAGGGAAGTTGGAGCAACAGCCCACCCTCTCTGAGCCTCCAGGGCCTCACTGATGATATTGATATAGCAAACCTCCTCCTAATCCTAACCCTGTTCTCAGCTTTCCTCTGGGCCACTAGAAAACAGTTGCTGAAGTCTAGATATTTGAGTAGGATGGTGTAGATGCCATAGCTTAGCCTGCAAAACATGCTCAGTCCTTCCCAGGGCCGTTACCTGTCACTGACCAGACCACTGAGTTCTGATGGAAGTGGTCTCTAACCAGCAGCTGATAGGTGGATTTGAAGGAGGCAGAAATACTCTAGAGAGAGATGTACCTCTGAAACACTGCTGGACAGAGTGGAAGAGAGCCCTGGACTTCCAAAGCATTGCTCTGTACCTTCGGCTATTTCCTTATCTCAGTAATAAGGTCAGAAGAAGAAATGGGAACCAGAAATGGTAGGAGTCAGTGGCGTCCGGGTGACAAGGTCTAGAAACACCAGGGATTAGTGCCAAGTGTGGGGTCTGAGGCCACTGGGGGATTTTTCTCTCACCCCAGCCAGAAGTAGGCAGGGAGACTCAGCTGGAGGAGGCAGGGTGAGGCCCAGGGTGAGGGGAAGAGAACAAAAGAAAGGATTTGGCCTTATCAGGGTATCAAAGCCCACACCCTACCTCTAGAACCTTCCATGGCACAGGGCATGATGGGGGTAGAAAGAGGAAAGGGTGCAGGTGGGCACAGAGAACCAGAGCTCATGCACACAACAAAAGTTTCTTTGAATGGGGTGCCATAGATGGAAGACACCACCAGGTGTTGTTCTATACCTAGGAGGAGTCTGGCCTCAGTCACGGAGATCTCCAGGGACAGGAGTCTTGGCCTCCTTGCAGTCTATACCTACCCCAGGAACCAGAATGCGGTAGATACCAGCAGAGATACCTCTGAGAGAATGAGTGAATGAAAGGGAAGCAGTCCCTGTCATGCACATATGGGCTGCGTCTAAGCTGCTGGCCACTTAAGTCAGAGACAGAGAAAGTGTGGAGAAAGGCAACAGGGAAGCCAGTCCTTAAGCCTCCCAGCTGCCCAGCCTGACCCCAGCTCTCTCCGCTCACCACTTTTCAGCATTTAAGTATCTACAACATCCCTTCATCCTGCTTTCCCTGCTTGAGAAACTTCCATGGCTCCCTATTTCTCACAGCATCACAAGCCTCTTGTGGTTTGTAAACCCTTGCGTTCTCCCAGCTTGGGTCTCCCCTTTCTATTCACCAGCCATTTGTTCCAGCCTGCACCCCCACATGAAACCAACACTCACTCCCCCGCTTTTCCTCACCTCCCAACCAAACATGAACAATCTCTCAACTTGTCTAATGGCTCCAGCTGTTAGAAATCTGCCTTACTTTTGAAAGCTCCATGTGTTCATGGTCTGGCTGCACCACTTAGCATTGTTGCATTGTGAGTCTCTCCAGTTAATCCCTTCTCCCCAGGAGACTGAAGACTTGAAAAGAGAGTGAGGCACACCTTACTCATCACCTGCATCTCTCCCCCTAGTACCCAGTTTGCAATTGATGGTGAACTATTTCTGGGGCTGTACGATAATTTATTAAATTTCATTTAACAAGCACCTACGGGGCTCCAAGCACTGGAGATCTGCAAATGTGGAAGACACAGACCTATCCTGAGGAGGTAAATAGCTCAGTGTGGCCACCACAGAGAGGTACCACCTCGCTGCATGAAGCTTATAGCATCTGGTCTACCCAGAAGGTGACTACAAGAAGACCCCTCTTTTACAGCTCTCTTGACACCACTATTTCCCTCTCTCCTCGACCCCATCCAAATTTGCCTTTCCCCACCCCATAATCTTGGATATCACGACCGTGTCTCTTTCTCATGAGGACAAGTTGCTTATGTTTCTAGGCCTGTACATGGGCTACTGTGCCTTGTTTGTAAAATAATTCTAACAAACCTATCTCTGATTGGAACCTGTCCTTAGGCCTAAATTTGTTCTGGATTGGATAATGAACTGTATCAGAGTTACATAACAGGTGATCCAAATAGAATCCATCATGCACTGGGAGCACAAGAAGTGTCAATCGTTGTGGGTTTTTTCCCTTCCCTGCTCAGATCATAGACCTGAGGTTTGGTGAGTTTGTTTATCTTAGAGCCTTGCTCAGTGTTTGAGAGCAATTTCTCACATATTCAAGCAAACTGCAATATATATATATATATATATATATATATGATCTGTCTGCTGGGGAACTTCTTCAATGAACTATATCATGCCTATGAATGCACTTTAAAATGTATCTCTAAAGAGAAGAGAAATTTTAAGGAGCACCTGCAGAAGTGTCAAGAACTTTGTGTAAATATTTTGGTCTAATCCCCCTCAGAACCATTAAAATGATTATTGTGCCCATTTAATAGATGAGTAAACTATGAGATTTCTAGAAGTTGAGCATCTCGTGCAAGGGCCCACAACAAGAACATGGCAGAGCCAGGAATGGATGTCTTAGTCAATTCCTTGTCACTGGGATAAAATGCCCGATACTCACAACTTAAAGGAGGAGGGGTTCATTTTGGCCCTTGCTTTTTAGAAGATTCAGTCTATAGCTGGCTGTCTCCAAGGCAGGAAGCGCATTGAGGAAGGGTCTGGCAGAGGAATGCTGCTCACATCATGGCGACCAGGATGCAGAGAGAGAAGGAAGAAGCAGGGTAGGAAGACAAAACTTTCCAAGTCACAGCTGTCAGTGACCCACCTCCTAACAGCAAGTCAGCTATGGATTCAGCAGTGGACTAAGCCACCCACGAGAACAGGGCCCCCATGAGCTGATCTCTTTCCAGATACCGTGATTCCTCAGTTGTTGAACTCAATTTCTCCCAAAATTTTGTTTGAACACTGGAAAGTTCAAGAACCAAACGTATTTTTCCATTAGAAATCATGGAAAACCAAATAACTGATTCGAAGGCCCCCAAATTTCAATTATAAATTCATTTTTCAAGGACTTTGACCAATTTTAAAATGATTTCTTTCTTCAACTCTATCATGGCGCTCACAGTTTTCCTCTTAGCTTTACTACTGGTATCACAAAACTTCTTTGGAGCCATGGTTACAATATTTTATGCAAATAAAGTGCAAAAAAAGCACAATGATGAATTTTCAATGCACTAACACGAACACTATGTGTTGTCTGGGTGAGAGTGGTGCTTAGACTGAAACATCACCTCTTTGTGTCTGCAGCAAGACACAACACATGACTCGCTCCCACCCCACACAGGTTTTGTGAAGTCAGATTTTTGACTCAACTATCCAGCAAAGTTACAAACACCAAGCATATTTTTTTTCTAACTTTGCTGTTTAAGCAGTGGGAAGTTCAAGCTTGGAGCCATTTGATGACCAAGGTATACTACATATGACGCTTTTAGGGGACATCTTAGATCTAACACATAACAGTGCAGTTTCTCTCTCCACCTGCAGAAGCCTCAATGTACTCACTACATCCAGCCAGGCTCCTTTAGGAGTGAGTGCTTACCCTCTGATGGACTTTTAGCAACCCTCAAATCATACACCTGCAAGTCTGTCATTTCATTACATCCCTCCCCCTAGTTGCTGAAACTTCCCACAAATCACCTCTGTTCCATATGGACCTCAGTGTTGCTTGTTTGCTCACTTGTTTTTAAATCTTTAGTTGGCTAAGGTGGAGGTTGTTGGGGTGGATCTCAGGGGAGAATGTGCAATATCATGTAAAGAATTTCCCTATCAGTGCCAACATCAGTACCAACATTACCGCTTCCTCTAATGTCAATACAAGTCATGTTTCTTATTTCCAGAACCAATTTCTCAAGAGTCATCTTTCAGATGAAGGCCAGAGTCAGATTTCCTATCATGGCAGTACCTAAGGTGTCCAGCTTCACCCAGCAGCCAGTAGGTCAGTCCCCACTGCCATCCTGCCCAAGGGACAGTCATCACCCCAGGGAAAACATGCAAAAAGGAGAGCATGCCAGAGCTAAGAGACCCCAGAGGAACCTGCAATATTCCCTCCTCTACAAAGAAGGGCACAGCCCTGGAGGGTTTGAGAATTCAGCACAGCTGCAGAGCTACAACCAGCCAGACCACCTACACATCTGCTTGCAGACATTTACAGACTAACTGTGCATCTTGATGCCATAGAATGTAGACAGATCAATAGTGAGAATTGGATATAGTGAGCTAAAGGCTTGAGGTGGTCAGGAAAAGCAATGTTCAGAGTGATTAAGAGATGCTTCATGAAATAAATGTACTATGAAGCCAGTATTGAAGGATGTGATGAGCATGAATTCAAGACTCTAAAGGACAAATACAGTGGTGCCTCAGTTCACAAACTTAATTCTTTCCACAAGTTCAGTCACAAGTCGAATTAGACAAGAATGGAATCAAATTCACTGGTTAGGTTCAATGTTGGCCTTATGGAGAAATTTGATTCAGTTCTCATCCAATTCAGTTTTCAACCAGACTTGTGAAAAGAATTAAATTTGTGAACCAAGGTATCATTGTAATATGAGGTTTTGCCATAGACTCTTTGTGGCTAACTGTCTATGCTAATATCTGATATCTTTTTCTTCCTCAAAAGTAGATTTCCTGATGGGAAGACTGAGTATTTGAATACCCAAAATGAAAATCACATTTTCCAGCCTCCCTTGCAGCTAGATACCATCAAGATGTTAAGTTTTATACAATGAGATATAAGATAGGAGTGCAGTGTGAAACTTCTAAGAATGTCTGCACAGAAATAAGCAGGCACTTCTGTCTTCCTTCTTCTTTTCTGATCACTAGAATGCAGATGTTGGACCCTGAAGAGACAACTGGTCCCTGAGGTGGCATGTTAGGGATGTTAGAGCAGTAAAACAACATGATCATAAAGCCACAACACTGATTTTGGATAGTCTACTCTCAGCTTCTTTACATTAGAGATATGAATTTCTATCTTGTATAAACCACTTATATTTGTCTTTTTTCCTCCAACTGAACTTAATTTAGGTAATACAGAAGTAAAAGAAAAATAAATTCAGAAGTCCTAAGAAAATCCAGGAACCTAGAAGGGATGTTACCTTTGCAGGGAATTAAAAGTGAATCAAGAATTGCTGAGGATCCAGGGGATGTTTTAGATGAGTAGTGGTAAACCTATGGCATGCATGCCACATCCAGGTGTTTGTTAGGATCGAAAGCTCTAAAATGTTCCCCATCACTGGAAACTTGGCTGTACATCAGGAGCCCTAGAGAGCTTGTTCATACATAAAGTGCTCCCCCCACCTTGAGTTTCTGATTCAGATAACTTAGGGTACATTTCTAACATGCTTACTTCTGCGCAGTTCCCATGCTTATTTCTTTCATTCCCAGAAAGCTGAATCTATAGGTTCAAAGGCCCACGCTTTGAGAACCATTGTTCTAGACTTTTTAAAACACTTATGCAAACTCAGTTTTCTTGTGTGAATTTTGGCTTCACAGTTCTAACACGATGTGGTGATTTTCAGCTGCTTTCAAAGATCAGGCAATGTGGGGAGGTAGAAAGGGTCTGAACAACAGCTTGGGCAAGCTGAGCATCCAGGGAAGAGAAGATTTGTGATGCAAATGATTTACTGGTGTTCAGCTGGGAGCAGAAGGGATTTCAATATGGTGAGCCAAATCGAATTCATTACCTGACAATTAGCTCTAAATTAATGCAAGACTGTGCCGCCTGAATGTGCTCTAAGGAAGAGGGTCCCTGACAGCTTGAGATGGGCAAGATCTGAGACATCAATCTTGGCTGATCCGGAAAAGGTTTTTTCAAGCTTGCCGTCTTCTCAGCTCAGAGAAGGCCCAACACCCTCCCTACTCAAATGCCCTTCCTAGTCTCTCTCCTCCGGATGTCGCCCTCGTGGGGAGCTCAACTGGACTCCATCCGGAGCACTTTGGTATGCAGTGCCCTCGCACCTCCAGGCTTGTTCTTTAGGAGACTGCTTTGTGCTCACACATGGGCTGGCTGCTAATTCCTCAGCAATGCAAGGCTGCAGAGTGGCGTTCGTTCTGTTTTATAGAAGAAAACTGTTAACATTGTATGAGTTTTTTCACCCCCTCAAGTAAAACTTGCAAATTCCTGGAGGATGGGAATTGTGTTCCCTGTGTCTTTAATTATCTCTCCCATTTTCTATCCACTTTCTTCTTCTCCTTTCCTTTTCCCTCTCCCCATTCCCTCCCTCCACAACTTTTTCACTGAATCCCTGGTAAAGTGTTCATGGGAGACCACAACACGGGATGCTAGTGGGTTTAGCATCTTTGGGACTTCATTTGGCTATTCATTAAATGCTGTGTGCCAAGATACAGCCCATGATGGCCTCTGACCACACAAAACTTTTAGGGTAATCTAAAAGACAGGCAAGAAAGAAATTAAAAACAGAGGTAGAGCTAGGCCTATGACTCTAGCACTCTGGGAGTCTGAGACAGAGGGGAACCAAGTTTAAGCCAAACTTGGGCAGCTTAGTGACTTGGCAAGACCCCATCTGAAAAAAAATAGAAAAGGTCTGGGGAGGTACTGGGGTTAAACTCAGGGTCTTTGCACTGAGCTCCATCCCTAGTACTGCAGAAAATAAAAACAAGCAAACAAACAAAAACAGGCGGACCCTCGGATCCTAAAGGTATGTATATGGCATGAGGACCGGACATTTTACAGATCACTGCTGGCAATGTAAACTTCCCCTTTTCCCAATATAAACCTTGGCCCTGACATCTGCCCATAGTTCCCACCTCTGCTGAGAATACAAACAGGTCACTCCGCAAGAGAATTCTCCTTAACCATGTAACCCTAGGATCCAGAGTCCCAAGTTCACTGATTCCAAAAAGTCAAGGGGAGCAAGGGAAACAAGTGTCTGGGGCCAGCAAGACCCCAGGAGTAAGATCTGCTCTCTCTCTCTTTAGTGCCCCTCAGTCCAAATGCCTATCCAAAGCCCTTCCAGGGAGACCCTTTGCCGGCAAATGTTGCTGTATAACAAGTTCAGTAACCTCATATTTGCATCCCTGATGGGCTTCATTCAAATTCTGTTGACAGTTTTAATTGGTTTTGACAAATGGCTCTCGATTTTTTGTCTTCTTGCTTGATTGTGCAAGGCCATTATTCAGAGGAATAAGAGATAAGCCCATTTCCACCCACTGGTCATAGTCTCTCCAAAAATAATCACCTCTAATAATTTGTGGAATAAATCTGCACTTAAAAATTTCAGAGCTACTGTAGCCGGGGATGAACTCAGCAGCACAGCTCCTGCCTGGCCAGTGTGAGGCCCTAAGTTCAGTTCCCGGTATCAAAAAAAAATTTCAGAGCCATCAAAAGACATTTGTCTATTGCTTTGCAAAATCCTTTAATTTTGCTTTCTTATTTGTTTACCCTCATTATGCTTGGAATTCTCCCCTATTTTACAGATGAGCAGTAGCAAGTCATAAGGCAAGGCCTGAACTCTGGCCTTTGATCCTTGGCCAGTGCCCTTTGCATTAGATCACTCCCTCCTCATTACCTGCAGCAGGTAAGAGCCACATGTCAGAGGTTCAGAAAATAGGGGTGTGTGTGTGTGTGTGTGTGTCTTATTTTAAGGAATTTGTTCATGTGATTCTTGGCCTGGTAAGTACAATCTGTAGGCCAGCCTGAAGCAGGCAGGAATTGGTACTGCAGTCTTGAGGATGAGAAACCTTTGAGTTTTTCTCAGGAAAACTTGAGTTTTTAGCTCGTAAGGACCTAACTGATTAGGTCCAGCCCATTCTGAGGGTAATCTCTGTTACTTGAAGGCAACTGATTGTAGACTTTGTATCTGCAAAATGCTCTCACAACATCTGGGGTAGTATTTGTTATTGGACCCTAGCCAAGTGACCAGAAATTCAACCCTATCGTGTAAAATATTGATTTTTATGGGCCAGAGGGAATGAAGTACAAGAGCTTTGGGGAGACCAATGCATCGCATCTCACCAGAAACTCAGAGATAGAAAACCCGACAGAAAGAGCATCCCTCTGTATGGACTGAAAGAAAGGTTGGCTATGGTACTTTCGTAGCATTCTGCCAGGGAGGGAGATCTGAATACAACTCCTCTCCCCAGAACACAGACCCTGCCCTTCACTCAACTGCTACCTCCCCGTTAACCACTTCTGTGGGATGGGTTCCAACCAGCTCTGCTCAGAGACTCCTGTGCTAGGGAAAGGTGGGCCCATGCTGTGGTTTAGATCTACAATGTTCGCCAAATCCTCATGTGTGTAGAAGGCAATTGGACCATGGGGGAGCTATACTCACCAGCGGATTCATACATGATGAGTTCAGCAACTGAATGCACAGGCAGGAGGTGGAGCCTGGTGGGAGACACTGGGGTTGTGACCTGGAAGGGGGTTTTCTTGACCCTGGCTCCTCCTCTCTCTCTCTGCTTTCTGGCTGCCATAGGTTAATCAGCTTCCTTTCTACTGCACTGCTTCTGCCTGGGAGCCAACCGACCGTGGACTAAAACCGTGAGCCAAAATAAACCTCTCTTCCTTTAAGCTGTGGGTATTCGGTGTTTTGTCCCAGGCATCTGGATTCAAACACTGTCATGAACTGGGGAGGGAACATGGGAAGAGCTGGGAGGTGGGAACAGACAAATAGTGCAAGGACACTTCATCCATAGGTATCTAACCATGTGTCTCAGCACCTGAGTCAGCCTGGGGCCCACTTTCCTGCCATCTTGTCCAGAGATGATAAGGGCACAGCCTGGCAGCTTACATGCTGGACCACAGAAACCCTGAAAAGAATCTGTAGTTACAGAGAAGACAGAAAATTCCTGACATCAAATAGGCTCAGAGACCCCAACACCTGCTCCCATCTACAGGGCCCTTCAAATCCTGGATGAACTGAGTCCCCACCTTATACTCACCCTCCCGTAAAAGTCACCCCAGGATTGATTTCTCTCAATGAGCTTATTCCTCTCATTTGAGAAATAACACCTGCCATCCTCCTTCTTTCTTCTGACTCTGTTTATTAAACAACGTTCAAGATTTTTCTTCTCACATGATGGGTACCGCAAGCACAAAATTCAAACCAATCATGTCGAAGAGAAGTCTCCAGCCATCCGTGGCTTAGAGCTGGGCAATGAGTGACATTTTATTTGTCAAGGGCTGAGCAAGGCCAGGAGAGGCCAGGCAGGACTGAGTGGGAAGTGTTTTGGTTCTGGGGGCCCCCTGAGGGTTCATCCTAGTTCTGCTTTAGTCACTGGGTAACTCTGGGTAAGTACTTACCCTCCACAAGTCTCAGCAGGAAGATTATTTAAACTGGGAGCTTCCCTTCTGTAAAATGAGAATTGCTGTGATGGCTATACGATGGAAAACACCTTGTAAAGTGTAAAAGGACACATGAATCTGCAGGCTGATCCATGCCGGTCCTCGCAGTCGTAAATCCCACTGAGGCCTTGTCACCTGTGCCTCCTCTGTGGCCCCTGCTTTGGCTCACACCCAGCTTCCACTCGCTGGGCTGCACACACCACCCAGGCTAAGTTCACAGATGCAGTTGTTGGAAATTCAAAAGGGAATGGAGAGAGTGGCTCATCTCTGCTCCACAGGGTCTGGGACCTCAGCTAGAAAGTCACAGGCTTCAGGGACTTACTGACCATGTGCCTGAGTCATTCACGCTTTCATTCACACTTTTGGCTTTGGGTTGGGATCCACCTGGTGCTGCTCCCCATTGACTGCCTGGGCTTCCTCACTCCAGGACAGCTGGATGCAGCGAGCAAGCATCCCAAGGGAGACACATAGCTGACATGTTACGTTTATGAAACCTCAGAAGTCATCAAGCATCACTTCAGCTGTAATCCCAGATCCACCTGGACTCACGGGGAGCCCAACTCTAAGAGAAGCATGTGGGATGGAACACATCCTTGCCACCATTTTTGGCAAATCTAATCCAGCACTGGGTCTGAGTCAGAAGAGGAAGGAGCAAGTTAGCAAGTGAGAATTGTGAACCAGGGAAGGGACCTGCAAAATGCTGAACCAGGGGTGAGGTGCCCTGTGCTCCTGGTCATTCATTCCTGGCTACAAGTCTCCCATGAGATCATCACAAACTGCACCCACATCAGGAAATCCACCAGGGAAAGGTGTAAACCATGGAGCTTCCTGAGGACAAGACATCACAGCCTTTGTTACAGCGCATTCCCTCTCCTCTGACCAGACTGCCTTCTCCAGCCCTGAGCTGGTCTTGGCACTTAGATCTTCCCATTTCCAGAGTGACCCCAGCCTCCTGTTCCGTGAGCATTGGCTCCTGGGATAGGCAGCTTTGAGGTCCTTACTGCAGACCCTTGCTACTCACAGTGCGCTCCGTGGAGGGCAGTGTTGGCCGCACCTGGGACCATTGCTCGGGTGCCCAGCAGAGCCTCCAGCCCTGCCCCAGACCTGCAGTGTCCAAAGCTGTACTGTGACAGCATCCCAAGTGATGTCTATGCTGACTGAAGGAGGCGCAGCACCAGGGCAGGGGATAACATTCACTTGAAAATGAACGACACTGGGTTTCCATTCTGGCTGTGCCCATTTATTAGTTGGGTAAACATAAGAAAAATATTTAACTTCTCTGAGCCTCGGGTTTCCTTCATGTATAAATTAGGCATAATAATAGCTACCTTGCAGGATGTGTTGAGAGGGTTCCCCATGCCTCCCGGGGCAGACAACCAATAAGTTCTATCTCTACAGGCCATGTCCAACCATTAGCTGCATCCCAAGAAGAAGGCTGAGGTCTCTTCCACAGCTACTCCTGGGCCATGGGCTCTGTGAGCATTCCCCGGGCAGAATGGCATTTGGCACTGGTGGTCTGCGAGGAAGTGGTGGTGAATTTTGCTTAACACTGCTCAAAACAGCAAGACAGACCTTCTCTCCAGAGCCACGGAGGCAGAAGCTGAGGAAGTCACCTTCTCAGAGTGCTGTCTCTGAGAGGTCACCTCTCCTTTGGGGATGCTATTTTTTCTAATATAGACTGTTTATCACCCACTTACAGGGCTTTTGACGGAGTCTTCTGTCACTCTTCATCCTCTGGAAAGCAAGTCGATTCCCTCCAGAGTTTACCTGAGCTGGACACCTGACTCAGTAAGGCAGAGGGAGCCCTACCAGGGACGGTGATTAAGGAAGATTCACAAAACTATGGTCATCTCTGTTCTCTTAGGCATAATAATGCTCACCAACACCCAGAGCTGCCAGGGGTATATGTGTTGGGAGGTGAAGGAGGCCTTTAAATAAAACCACACACCAGTATGATGCTGGAAGGCAGAAAAAGGATTAAGGAGAAAATGTTAGCAGGTTATTAAAATATTCGGTATCTCTAAGCCCTTATTTAAAATGTACACAGGAATGATCTCATCCTTCCCCAGTGCCATGAGCTGTAAAGGAAAAAAATCCAAAGTAAAGATTGTGACAAGAAAGCCAGGACTTACTCTATCAAAAGTGGTAGCTGGAAGTCCTTCCTTATGTCTGACTTAAAATCTTACCACTCCATCCTGTAACTAACTGTTGCCAGCATCTTGAACATAGTAAGCTCTCAACAAAGACATAATTGGTTGTGGTTCTAGAAGACTATCCCCCAAAGGTACAGGGAAATATATCTTTTATGCTTTTCCAGGCAATCTAGTTTCATTCTGGTTAGACAGTGTAGGTATGTTAAGGGTCTTGCTAATCCCAGAGGACCTCACCCCCACACACTAGCTTGACAGATACTCAGTGCTCAGACTGTCCTTTCAGATGGACATGATGCTGTGGGCACGTTTAGGTTTTTTCCTTCAAAGGAAAGGAAAGGTTTCTTCCTTCAAAGTAACTGAGGTTACTTAGTCCAAGTAGAATTTAAAACAAGGGAAATACTGCCTTGTGGAGACCTGGAATTTTGACAGATGAACAAGTCTTTTTCTTCTGCCCCGTGCCTTTAGGTTGGCCTGTTATTTGCTCTGCATAACCACTCTATAGATACTTTTCTCCACTGTCATTTATTAGAATATTTCAAAACATTTCAGCAGACTGGGTAGGCACTGTGTAAACATGTTCTTTCATGACAGAGCCACCAGGCTTGCTGGAACCCAGCATTCTGCCATCGGTCACTGCCTGGTCCTTGGAACAAGGAAACAGAGGCCAGTGCTGGGCAGCCTTTCACTCACCCTTAGGCGGTGGGCCAGGTCCCTTGCCGGAAGCAGCAGCGAGAGGAATGGATCACCTGACAGAGACATGCTAGAGAGAAGCTGATGGAGTGGTACAGGAGCGCTTAGAGGCAGGACAGGCTGAGCTGATCCTGTATCTCAGTAGATGCCCTTGAAGCAGGGCCAGGCCTCCTCCAGTCCACCTGACTGACCCAGGACCACCTAAACTAGTAACATAGACTAGTTCTATTGATGGGGTCCTCACAGAGCCAGGCGAAGACAGATTTGGAAAAGCCCAACCCCACAGCTTCAGGGTGGGGCTGAGATAGCTAGGAAGGAAAAATGTTTGTTTTTGCCCTTACAGATCTGGCTCAGCTTCAGAGTTGAAGGCAAAGGTTGACAGTTCTCTGATGTGGGCTGGAAGCTCTCAGGTTCCACGTCTGTGGGAAAGATCTGGAGGACTGAGCTGACTATGGGCTACAGTGGGACTGGCCCTATGAAGCAGCATCTGCCCTGTGGCTGACCATGTCCCCCACTGTCTCCCACAGAGAAACCCCTGCCTTCAGGGGAGGGGCTGCTTTCTGATTATCACTTAGTTGCTGGTATCTGTGTTTGAGGGAATATTATCTAATAAGTCAAAATAACCAGCTGGACGGGCTCTCCATTCATAGGAATGTGCTAACATGGTGCCTCCTCTTCCTTCTAGAAGCTTCCATCAGAGGTAGGAAGGTAGATGAAAGGATGGGAGGGAAGACAAGAGAGGAATAGCTTGTGCAGTAGGGACCTGGCACTGAGATAGTTGAGAGAACAAAGGACACAAAACTGTGGTCACTCCGTGAAGTCAGTGTTTGGGACAGTGAGGCCTTGTAGGGTGACACCACGGTCCTCAGAGAGGCAGGAGGTCTGGGTATCTGCCAGAGGACAGCTCAGGAGCCATCCTGAGAGTATCACACAATTCCTACATGTCACTTCACACCTCTGTATCTATGAGTCTTAGGGTGAAGAAAATTCACATTGCTCACTGAAAAACATTCCTATTCAAGATGTGTCCAAAGGTGTTTCCAGAACTCCCAGCATCCTGGATTATGGCCCAGCCCTGGGCTCCTTCAGCTCACAGTCAAACCCCAGGATATCACCCAGTTCCAAGTTCTCCAGCTCAGTTTTCATTGTTAGCACTCCTTGGGGACTCCCTTCCCGATGGCCTGTCAGAGCAGGCTCACGCACACAGTCAGTGGAGGCGCTCGGCAGCAGCTGGCCGATGTTTGCAATGAGTTGGAAAATCAGGTTGAATGTATCATGAAGCTTGGCACTTACAGTGAGGCGGGGGTGTGGAGGCTAAGTACGTGGTGATTTCGCCTCCCTCCCCGGGTCTCCTGTTCTTCCTTCCCCTGGTGTGCCTTCTCTCTTTCTACAGGGTTTTTATAGTTAAAATGTACCTACATATTTTATTAATATGTTGTAAGAGATACTTCTTCAAGTAAATGGTTCTTTGCCTTAGGGGGGCAATGTGATCCTATATGTGTGTGTGTGTGCGTGTGTGTGAGACAGAGAAAGAGATGGCCTGCCAATGTAATGTGCATGAGTTTCTAAGTGTGTCTGTGTACATAGATGCCAGAAAAATGTTTCCTGGTGATGCCCAACTGTACAAGAGTGTTGTGCTTACATGTCTACTGCATGTGCATCTGCATATCTCACACACACACACACACACACGCACATCTACTTCCACAGCACAGCCATGCGCTTCATTTCCAATTTCTGAATGTCTTTAGAACCTACCTATATTCTACGTAGATGGACAGACACAGCACATTCAGACTGATACCAAGGTGTGCTTTCTTATGTCACCAGGATCCGGTCCTACTGCTTGCAGTGTAGAGAGCACGTTCCCCAAAGGTCAGCTGCCCGCTTCTGAGCAGGTGCCAACTAAGCCAGCATTCTTTCCACCTGCCCTTTTGCTCCTCCCTTTGATCTCTTCCTAAATTACCCTCCATCTCTCTTCCTTCCTCATTTTCCCTCTCCTGAGAGCTGAATGTACGCAGGCCCAACAGGACCCACTGGGCGGACATCAGGAGAAGAAAGGGCTGTAGAAACCAGCAAACTGAGGCTTGGAGATGCTGAGTTCTCACAGGTGCCCCAGGGGTCACAAAACAGCCAAAGCTGGGCTCTGATGCTCCCAGCCTCTCCCACTACCATGCCTCGGTGGGGAAACTGTTTCCTCACCTCTCACCCGTGCACGTCAGAGCTGAGTAAAAGGAGAGTGATGCCAACAGGTGTCACCAAAGAATTCCAGTTACAACACTGGAATTCTTTCACAGGGCATGAAGGCCCATTTTATAGGCAAGGAAAGTAAGGACAAGTGGCCTCGCCACAGTAAGTAAGTGGAGAAATGGAACTGGATCCCAGGTGTCCTTTACCTAGTCCTGATTCTACCTGGCATGACATCATGATTGGACCAGGCTCAAAGTCCCCAAAATGGGGACTGTTACAATTACAACACCCTTCCTGGGCTGACATTCAAACAGACTGCCTCTAGTAAGTGAGGACCTGGTAGTGACCTTTTCCAGGGAGCACAAGGGGGAAGGGCACACCATACAGGATGAACAACCCACTGCTCTTGGGCAGACCTTGGCTCCCACGTCTCCTAGCCCACCAGCTTAGACAAGTGGCACATCAGAGTGCCCATGTTGCACCGACCAATCTGATCCTCAGAAAGAAAGGATAAGCATATGCACCATGAAACCTCAGGTCTTGGCCCTGGAAGGGAAATAACTTTTTATTTTAATCATCATCTCCTTTGCGTGCAGAAATTTAGCACACACAGGCTCAGTGTCTGGCCCAAGGTTGATAGGACCAAGTTTACAAACTCTTCCATCCATTCTCCCACTTGGCGTTGGTCCTTCTGACACTCCAACAAGAACAAGGCTTGCCTCACGCTCAGAGGAGGAAGCTAAGCCAGACTGACTTGCCCGTGCAGCCAGTAGACTCCCCCAAGGCCAGAGACTCTGCTCTTGCCACCCCTCTCCGCCCCCACCATTCTGCTTCCTAAGAAGCAGAGCAAGTGGCAGGGAAGGCACGCAGTTGGGAACACATAGAGTGTCTGGTTCTTCAGTCCACCTGGACTCCCTCTCCAAAGCCACTGCTCTTCCCTACCTCTGAACTGGATTCCAAGAAGCAAGGACTCTGGGGCCGCGGGAGAAATGGGCTGTGCGGCTGGCACGGTTTGTTCTCCCTGGACAGGACCGCCCTCTGCTGGCAGAACTGTGGATTGTGGGCCTCAGCTCACGTATAGGGATCGTTCCCTGAATGGGGCGCTGGAGGAAAGGAAACCAGAACCCGGTTTGGTCGCGGGGAAGGAGAGCAGTCTCAGGGGAGAACAGGGGCTGCCTGAGTTCTTTGGGGGGAAATAGAGGGATTCTTACCTTTGAGATTTAGAGCAAAGGCCAAGGCCCTGGCCCCGGCTCTGTGTCGCCCTACGCATGTATTTCTAGATGCTCCTCCCCTCTCAGCGACGGAAAGACCACTAAGGACCCTGTGGGAGCCACGGTGTATGTGCCAAGGGCTTTACTCGGTGGCCTTGAAGAAACTCTGAAAATGTTCACTTTGGGGACTTTGAGCCTGGTCAAATCACGATGTCATGCCAGGTAGAATCAGGACTAGGTAAAGGACACCTGGGATCTGGTTCCATTTCTCCACTTATCTACTGTGGCGAGGCCACTTGTCCTTACTTTCCTTGCCTATAAAATGGGCCTTCATGCCCTGTGAAATACACTTAACCTAACAGACATGTTGCAGTTTTAGCAAACAGTGGCAGTGTCACCCTGCTCAGGACCTAGTTTTCTTTCCCATGCAATGTGCATTAGCTGTGGGAAGGTGTGGACAGAGCCCAGGCGGTCTACCTAGATCTCCTTCCCTGCCTGGACACCACTGAGTAATGTCTCTGGGGAACACGATTTTAGCCCTGACAATTTCATGGGCCTCCCGCTTTAATGAGGGCCAGACTTTCTCAAGATCATGTGTGCACACAGGCTGTAGCTGAGGAGACAACATGGGCAGTGAAAATCAGCCTGGCTAAAGGTAAGGACCTAGGACAGGGGCTGGGGAATGCTGAGGAGCTGCAGGTTAGAGGTCACAGAACAATGCCAAGGGCCCTAGAACAGGGGTTTGGAGAGGGCAGGAAAAGGGCAGCTTTGTCTGCGTCTACAATTCTCCTGAGACCAATCCTGAGCTGACTTTCCTGGCTGAGAGGTCAAGAGCATAGGCTTTGTGGAGAAGTAGTCGTAAGGTGGAGTTCCACCCCTGTCCCCGGGACAACCGCCGCACTGCTCAGCCCTCAGCCTCCTTTACCTCATCATTAATGGGACCCATTAAGCCTACCTCGCTGCAGTAAGCTGCTTCACTCCATAAGTAGCATGAGGAAATGCACACAAATTATTGTTATTATGATGATGATCATCATCTATCAGTCCTAACCTACTTATTTTCTGCATGATGTTCCCTTATTTGAATTTTTGTTTCCTCATCAACAAAAGCAAGAATGGTCTTTGTTCCTCCTGAGGTCCCAGGGTTGTGGGAGGAGGGCTCGGCATCCCTGGTGCATGTGTGGAGGAAAGTTCCAGAGGGACCTGAAATGCTATTATTGGAGGCTAAATGTTCCGTGGCTAAAAGCTGCCGTAGCAATCTTTGCATCCACTTGATTTGAATGGGCACATTACTGTAATGTCCCAGCGCTGCCGTCAGCACACAGAAGGTTGAGCTATTTGTAACCACGAGACGCATGAGCAGCATAAAGATCAAATGGCGGAGGAGCTCGTCTGGCTCACCTAGAAACCAGGCCCCTTGCTTTGAACATGGCTGGCATTGATGCATGGCCACCTGCCTCAGTAGCCGCTGCCCGGGGCTTCCTGTGGGGAAGTCAAGGGAGACAGAGTGGGGGTGGAGAGAGACAGAAAGAAAGGCAGGGGAGAAGGACAGGGACAAAGACCAGCGGGCATTGGACACCAGAAGGGAGAGAGCCAGGGCGCAGTGGATGCTCAGCCCCAGGCTGTACCAGTTGCTTGGAGAACACCACATGCCCCTGCACCGAGCCTGCTCCTCCCCCAGATTGGATTGCACTCCTCTATCGTCCTGGCTTCAAGCTGCCTCCCTGATGTCCAGTGTGCAGGGGGAAAGGCCCCAAGGCAGTGGGTCTCTAAGGCTCCACCTGGAATGGTGATAGGAGATGGAGCATGGCTGGTGCCCTGGACAGCAGGCGGCAGGGCACAGAAACAAGACAAGCAGGGCAAAAACACATCAAGACCTTTGTAAACATGCCCTCAAGCTAGGGGTGCCTTTAGCAACAGAAAGCCTCCCTTACCACGTCCCCTCATGGTCCGAGGGCCCCTCTCCTTCAGTCCCCATCAGCACTGCCCTTCACGTAGATTTGACCCTGGTTCCAATATTGGGAAAGGGGACCAGAATTTCCTCTGGCCTAAATGCAGTCTTTCATGAGATGACCTGATATTCCTTCTCATTTTATGTTCCTTCCATGTCCTGAGAAAATGTCTGGACCTGGATTTTGTCACCTGTAAAATAAGTGCAATGGTCAGTACTTCCTAGGCTATTACTTCTAACTAGCACCCTTCTTACCACACTCACACTAGCCCTTTGATCCTGCTGCTTTGCCTCTTCACTGTGCGGGGTACCACCTTGCTGCCCCCCAACGAGGCCTGTGCCTTTCAGCCTTGACACTGTCCCACCACTATCACAAGAGGAATTCCCCACAACCCAGCCTCCCCGTGCTTGTTCTTCACTGCCCTCTTTTTTTACTGTGGTGGTATATGCATAATATTTATCGTTTCAGCTGTTTTTAAGTGTATGATTTGGTGGCATTAAATGCATTCACAATATCACATAGCTATTACCAGTATCTATACTGAAAAGTTTTTCATCTTCTGCAGGAGAAATTCTGTACCTGTTCAACAACTCCCCTCTCTCCCTACCACCATCACCACCTCTCATCCCCTGGTGATTTCTAGTCTGCTTTCTGCCTTTGTAAATTTGACTACTCCAGGGATCCCAGGTAAATGGAATCACATAGTGTTTGCCATTCTCTATTCTGTGTCTGTGCTTATTTCTTTATTTCACTTAGCATAATGTTTCCAAGATCTATGTATAAAATTTTCACTCTTTCTTATAACTGATTAATATTCTGTTGTATGTATCTACCACAACTTAAGTGTCCATTCACACACCAGTGGACACTTTAGGACATCATGAATAAGGCCTCTCTGAACATGGATGTACAAATATCTGTTTGAGTCCCCCTGTTCAACTTTTCGGAGCATACAAAATTGTACCTAAGAGTACAATTATGGGTCACATGTTAATCCTACATTTATACCTTTGAGAAGCTGCCAAGCTGCTTCCCATATCACACCACTTTATATTCCACCAGCAATGCATGAAGCTTCCAGTTTCTGTGCATACCTGCCAACTCTTGTTCTTTTTCACTTTTTAAGTATAGTTATCCTAGTAGACAGAAGTGGATTCATTTCATTCTGACCCACGATCCTTGTACTGATCACAGTCCTTATCTTACAGCATATTAGGTGTAACTAAAGCACCCTAAGACTGGAAGCTCCCTGCAGGCAGGAACTACATGTGGTTTCCTGCAGCCTTGCATCGTCATCCCTCCTGCAACCAGGGGATGTCCATGCGTGGCCTATCAGTGGCAACGGCCAGCATCTCTAGGTGCCTCTGTTGGACCTTGACTGCAAGGTGCCCTGTCTGGCTGTTGACAGAACCCAGAATGTCAGGCGACTTGAAAATGGTTTCTGATGAATAAGGAGAAAAAAGAAATAAAATAGCAATTTGAAAAGTTGGTCGGGAGGAAAAAGGGAGGAGAACTGAAAAGAATTAAGGTGTATTATGTACCTGTATCAACTGCCCACAATGAGTGCAATCATTATTTACTGCCAATTTGTATTAATAACAATTTTTTAAATTTATTTTTAATTTGGAGGATCAAGATTAAAAAGGCAGGACCCAAGAGAGAAAAGGAAAAAGAAAAGAGACTGACAGAGGGCACTAATCTCAGAATCACATCTCCAGAGAGGCAGTCTGAAGCTCTTCTCAGCACCTGATTCTGCTGCGCATGGCTCTGAGCTGGAGAATGGAAGATGCTGCTGGCAAAGCTCCCTGACACCTTAGCCACAGTGGGCTTTGGGAGGCTGAGGGGCAGAGCTTCCTCTTGGGCTCCTGCTGGGAACCAGGACAGCCTTGGGCTGCTTCAGGACAAGACAGACAAGGGGACCTGGTGGGGGGGGGTGTGGTCCAGGTAATTAGCCAAGGGCCACATCCCTGCTTCTTGTTGTCCAGACAACCGTGGAAAAGGCAGAAGGGATGCTTGAAGCTCACTCACGAAACAGTGGGGGAACAGAGTAGTGTGAAAAGAGCCAGGACAACAGCGAGAGGATGTACAGCAGGCACATGCTGGGGGCCCGAGAGAGGAATGGAACCCAGTGATCAATGTAAATCGACTGCATAGGTCTGCACTGCAGTGCTTCCCCCGCCTCAGCTCCATCTCGCTCCCTCTCTCCGCGTCGCTCTCCCAGTTACTATCAAAGCAAAATTTATGAAGGGCTCAAGGCACTGGATATTCCTTGTATTTCAATCTAACTTTTTGCAATCTCAAGTGAACAGCTTGGCTGCCTCTGCCTGTCAGGGAATTTAAATTGCAGATGGGATGGTGAACGGCCCCCCAGCTTCGGAGCAGCCCCTCTGGTGAGCATCATCATCGCTTAGCAACTAGGCAGGGAGGAAGTTTATGAGGCAGCAGAAAGTTTCACCCTGGAAAGTGCCCTTGACCGAGGGCATCTTCTGGGAAAAGATAGGGAATTTCCCAGACAGGGGCATGGGCAGATCAGTGGTCTGTTCATGTCATAGCCCATGTTATGGCATATGGCCGGAGGACACAATTAGCTTCGCTGTCCACAGCCTTCATTGTTTGTGTCCTTCTTTCAAACACCCAGTTCCCATTGCCCTCTGGGTAGTTTCTGACATTCCATTGTTTTGGAGATAGTTTTCACACCAGATGTGTGGTATCATCTCTGTGTTTCCTCATACTCCGAACTCATTTGTCATGAGTATGACGTGAGATATAGGGAAGTACAGTGCTTTGCAGAGTGCTCAGCCTGAGGTCAGGGCTGGCACCCTTGCCCTCTGCTTCCTCAAATGCTGCCTGAGCCTGTCCCTGAGCCTCTCTTGCCTCCACAGGGGAAGGGTCAGCCTCCCGGGACTCAACCATCCTACATCTTTTCTGCATCCCAGTCTATGTATTTAACAGCTGTTCAGTAAACGTGCAGTAAATCAATCCATGAGGCACCAAATAAAAATTCATCATTTGCTCAAAGCCTTCTAGTGCATCAACAAGAATTAGCACTAAACCCTTTCATTTCTAGGTTATCTACTGCTATATTACCAACACCCCATTTCACGTGAAAATAATATTTTTCCTTTTAACTAATTCAGAGTATGTACATATTGGCTACCTGATTTTACCTTTGGAGGAATTCCAAAAGGTGGTACAGTGGCTTTGATCATGCTGTAGCCAAGAGGCTGCGACAAATGTCAGGTCTGAACACCAGACCATCAAGGAGAGCTGGAGATGGGATGGGCCAAGAGTTGGGAGTGGATGGCTCTGGACTTGCCCACTAAATGAGCAAGGTGCCGTGCCTTGCCTGGGTGGCACTGCATCGCTGATGTGCTCCTGCATCCTTTCTGAGCCATCTTCTCTCACAACAGTGCTGGTCACAATCCCCACAGAGGTGAGCAGGAGGTGGGTAGAGCCACTCTGGGGTTCACCTTGCCTGGAATCCCCTATACGCACAGCCAATGAGTGTGTCAGGGAGATGGACATATTAGAAAGAATATCCTTAGCCTGAAGAAACAGATTTAATGCATTAATTTTACAACAGCGTTTTGGATGTCTGATGTATACCAGGCACAGTGCTGGGCACAGGCCACTTAGCCAAAGAGATGACCCTTCCAGGGGTACAACTCCCAAACTGGGCTTCCAAGTACAATGGGAGTAGCATAACCCATCGAAACATAGGACAAGTGTTCTATTACTGTCCTTGTGGGATGTGGACTCTGTCCCTGCTCTGAAGGTCTGTAGAGCAATGCCCTATTTCTCTGTACTACCTATTTCCCACCCATCCATTTCCTAGATATCTCCAGCTTCAAACACTGTGCTCAGGAGACAAATTCCTTCCCAACCCAAGAATGGCAATGAATGCCTGCCCAGTGGGTGAGAGAATGCATAATGAGACACACACACACACACACACACACACACACACACACAGTGAGAAACACTGCTTAGAGATAAAAATATGTTCTCATCTCAAAACTCTAAAATAGCATCTCTGACCCAACTCTGGTAGGAGCAGAAGCACACATTGTGCCCTGCCCATATTGGCTTGGACATACCCTCCCCAGATGCCCTCTGCTGGAGATCTTGGTTTGATCAACATTATCCACCCACCACCAGTGCCAGGGTTATCCCCTACTTTCACAGAGCCCCTCTGTGCCCCTAACACTCCCTCACCACCCACTGGCCCCTCATGAGACTTTTGACCACTCATCCAATAGTGTCTCAGCCACCAGTTGTCTCTTCCAGAAGAAAAAGAAAATGCAGACGGAAGGCAAGTGAGCTCTCCCCCTGTGCCAGGGAGCTCAGTGCCTGTCAGAAGCCAGACAAGATGTATAGGAATAATAAGGCCCTTTGAATTACCCATTAAGTGCTGTCAGCATATCACATGATTTCTTTTTTAATATTGCTCATATCTGGCCCCTGGAAAATGACGATGATGCTATCTCCATGCAGTTGATGACAAAGAGACTTCCTGTGCCAGGGAGCCACTCCCCTCCTCCAGAGCTGACTAAACAAAGGCAGGGACACAAGGCAGGGCTCAGTGAGTTTGTGCATTTGGGCATCAAGTCTCCCTCTTCTTCTGAGCAGTCAAGGGAACATCCCTGCATTGCTGCTTCCTCCAGCCAGTTCTCCGTGGTGTCCTTGGCAGCACAGCTAACCCATCGATGTCACTTCCTCACAGTGGCCTTCTCTGGAGTCCCTTCCTAAATAGGCACCTTCTGTGACTTTCCTGAGCACCTTCTTATTCCTAGCTAGCAGTCCCAAATTCTGCTTGTTTAATGTGTCATGCAAGAGACAACAAGTCCCACATGATCAAGAGTGTCTTGATCATAGTTCAATCCACAGTGCCCACATATTGCTAGGCATGGTTCAGCTTCAGTAACCATTAGTTGAGTCACTTAATACCCAGTGCAGCTGGTGCTTCTCAAACTTTATCATGTATTAGTCACCCAGAGAGTTGCTAAGCCAGACTCCTGGTCCCCGCACCCCATTCCTGATTAACTCTATCCTAGAGTAGCCTCGGGACTCACATTTCCAACTGTATCACAGGTGAGCGCAAGGCTGCTGTCCAGGGACCCCACTTTAAGAACCACATCCTTGAGAAAGGATCATAAATGAGATACTCATTTCCTGCCCTCTACCTTCTGGTCATATTTATCAGACTGCTCGTATGAATATAAGTAATAAACACAGAAAAAAATGTGCTCTTGGCATCCAGTTTGTCCAACACAAATAAATGACTCATTTGTAATAAAGGGAAAGTAAACTGAGGCCAAGAGGTACAAAACAAGGTGGGCTGCTCAGCAAGGTCTGGCAAAAACAGCCCAGAACTCTGTGTACCAGATACACAGCTTCCTGTTCCAATCACTGAGCTGCACTTTTCTGACACCAACTGTAGAAATGAGTTGGCTTCCAAGTGGCTTATTAGAGAACAAATTATTCCCTGTTTTGCTACTCTTTCCATGTGAGTTAATCTGCAAGTCTAAAGTCCAAGCAGGTGCCAGAGTTATTCCTGCAACTGGCACCAAATTGCATTCAGAAAGCACAATTAGCACTTCGTTAATGTGCCTCAGAATGGGATAATCTACATATTACCCAAAGGCGACCTCAGTCCCCACTGCACTTTACCTTAATGTGCCAACACATGGGTTGCCCGGCTAACAGGGCCTTTGGAAATCCCAGCATTTTGCAGGCAAAAGTCCCTGCTTCTTCATTTGAACAGAGAAGGAAGGACCACTTTCTGCAGTTAAAAATACAAGAAGCAATATTTATTGTTCCTTCCCCTCATCATCTTCCTTCTCCTCCTTCATGTCCCTCCAACTCATCCCTTTACCCTTCTTTTTCTTCCTCTCTCCTCCTTTCTCTCCCTTTTCTGCTTCCCTTTCTCTCCCACTGTCAAAGAGAGGAAACACAAAATATCAAAAAAAAGAAAAGTAAAGTGAGTCTTGAAATGCTGGAATTTATGGTATGTATACAAACTCACAATTGCATAGAGAGAAGATAGACAGATAGATAGACAGATAGATAGATAGATAGATAGATAGATAGGAGCTATGTATTCACAGAGCTGTATGTGTACACGCATGCATACATTTTCTTCACTCTATCCACTAAGCAGGCCTGGAAATTCTAATGAGCACAAGTCTCCGGATCTTAGTGTTTAATATCACTCTCCACTGAAAAGAATCAGAACTCCTTGGAGACTAGACTGATTTCACACAAGGGCAGGAAAGTATCAGATGAGCTGGGAATAATCTATTGTTCCAGAAGCAAGAATGTACTCGAAGAATGGCAAAGTATGAAAAAGGTACAGAAGCCATCAGGAGGAACTTCCACTGAGGTAATCAGGGCATCAAAATAAATAATCATAGTATTAGGTTAGGTTATAAACCATTAAATGAGATGTGAAATCAGCGCTTCTTCCTGACATAAATGAATGAGCAAGCCCAATTTCAAAGTATCTCCACACAGTTACTTGCAAAGAGAGAAAAATAACTTCATAGTGGAGACATCTGACAGAGAGCAATGTAAGCAAGTGATCAAAGTTAGCATCACCAGCTTTGGGACAAATCAAAATCATGTGCCACCTGATAAGATTCTATGAGACCTGGAGATATGCAGTGTGAATCTAATCATGAGGAGGCATCAGACAAACTCAAAGAGAGAGACATTAATCCAAATAGTTGGCCTGTAGTCCTCAACAGTGTCAAGGTCTTGAGAGTTTAGGGAAGCCTGGAGAATTGTTCCAGACAGAGGAGACTACAGAGAGATGACAACTAAATCTAATGTGTGACCTTGGGCTGGATCTTTTTGCTAAAACATCATTCCTAGGGCAACTGGCAAAATTTGAATGGGGTCTAATGCTGGTAATGAATCAGCTCATTTCCTCCCTTTGTTGGCCATCTCCTGATCATGTGGGGGGCATGTCTTTCTCTGGAGAATATATTAACTGAAGTGTTTGTGGGTGGGGACCATTGGTTCAGTGGTATACTTGGAAACAGTTCAGGAAAAAGAAAGATTCTTGCACCATACTCACAGCTTTTCTAAATGACTGAGATTGTTTCAAAAGAAAGAAAGAAAGAAAAACATTTAAGAAGTGGTGGCAATGACAACCAGAAAAAAACTCCAATCTCCTTCAGCCAGCATTGTCTGGCTGTGTGCTCGATGAGCTCAGTTATTCAGACGCTGGATGAGTCAGCCTCACACCACAGGTGGTCATCATAGTCGTGCCCACCATGTTAAATATCCTGTGGAAGAGGGGATTGGGCACGGGGGTGATGGTGATGCTGTGCCCTCGTGGAGCCTTGCACTGATTTTAGAAAAGATTCAGGCCACTAGATTTTGAAAGATGAAGTCTCTAGCAAGGGAGAATTGTGTCCTTGGGCATTAGAGCAATGTCCCACCTTCCTGTCCCTTATCTGGCCCTTAGAGCACTCTGTTTTCCTGGGCTCTACTCCAAAAGGATTCCTTCACCTTCTGTTTGCCCCTCCTTATAAGGAAGGCTACAGCGCAGAAGGCTGTCACAGACCTGCTCCTCTCACAGATCCAGCTCCGGTGAGCTGAAGACAGCAGACCTTTCTCAGAGGAGTTTTGAGCTCAAACCCACCACCACAGTGCATGTAAACACAGGCAGAAGGAACTGAGCTTGGCCAGAAGAGCTTGGCCAGGGGGAGAGCTTTGAAAACCACAGGCGAGGTGGTGCATGCGTATTTAATACTGAAGGTGCAGCCTGTGGAAAATACCATATGTATCACGTATAGCTCCAGATTAAGAACTAGAACCAATGGGGGAAAAGGATAGAGATGGGGTTCAAGTTATGTAAGGAAGGAGCTTTCTAACACTGGGTCTATATAAGGTGCCCAGGTGTCCTGTGTGGTCTGAGACTACGTCAGGAACACAATATGATCACCAAGGTCAGGGTTTCTGAGAAAGGACCAGGGCTTCACTTTACCTTGAGTATGTTATGTCTGACTTATCGCTACTACTACGAACACTTAAGTGGTTGTGCCCAAGTCCAACCTGGACCATAGCTCTACCTGATCCCAAGGATTTCTGTTGTGTTTATTCACCTTACATGCTGGGAAATTGGGGCTGGGAAGCAGAAGGTCCTGGAGACAGAGTGGACTCTGGCTTTTCGGAACTGTCCTGATAGCATAAGCAAGGCCAGCAACGTCCAACTCTGTTCTTCTCACTGAATGTCTGGCTCCTTTCCTAATGGTTTAGGTCCAGTCCATATCAGGATAGGCTGTTCTGTCTGGAACACAAACACTTCAGAGGCCATTATTACTGCAATGTCATAGCTACTTTGGCTGTCCCAAAAGGTGAGATGGATCACCTGCCCAATGACCCTTTGGCCTGATCCTTCCATTCCCAGTTTCTCTTACTTCTACCCTGGACCCACTGTCTCTTTCACATTACTCAGGTGAACAAGCAGCAGGCTTTGGATTGCAACTCCTAAAAGAATCAGCAAAGTTGTTTTCTTCTTCCCATTTCATTATGAGTTGAGGGCACAAGTTCATCTCTGCCCTTAGGGAGATGCTAGGAGCTTTGTTAACATCATGATTCACCTGGAGATAAAAGTAAGACCAGCATGGGAAGTGTTAGACTTTTCCATGTCGGAAACTGTAATCCACTGAAGAGCCCACCATATACAGACAGATGATATGGTATCAAATTTGCAGTCATTGCTTCCATTGAATTTAGTAAAAGAAGACTCTGTGATTTTAAGAAAGGGGGAGATTTTTCAATAGCACATGGAGACAAGATTATAACCTATTGGGTTGTCACGTTGGATACATTATTCTCCAGGGGCCTGAATAAAGAATTAGAGCAAAGAGATCTTATTTGACATTTGATGTTTCAATTTCTCCAGAAACATTGCACCAGATAAATTTGTAGCTTAGATGCAATGCCAAACAGACCTGGTGATCAAGGCCTCCCACCTCAACATCCTACTCAGAATTTTAAGGCAAGCCAGTTAAAATTTACTAGGCATTTTTATTATAAAATGTATACTCCACCTACAGCCACTTGCACAAATCACTTTTACAGAAGCCATATATGTACATCACCTTCATTAGCAAATTTATTTAAGTGCCTCATAGTTTATCTAATAGCAAGATGTAAAGTTAAGAAAAACTGACAGCCAGACTTCTTTTTAATGTTTGCTTTAGATATATACTGGTCCTGTCATGCTACATGTGCATGGTACTGATCACTGATAACCCCTCAATGTGGCATCACCTGCACCAAGTAGAAGTAGCCCCAAATATGCCCTGGGAAAGGGAAGGTACAAGTAAAGGTAGGGATTGGTTGAAGGTGAGTCACTAGGGCTATGACTTAGAAGGAAGTAGTCTTGTCCTCTGCTCCTCCTCTCTTTCTGTCTACTTCCTGACCATCATAGCATGAGCAGCTTTCCTCCACCATGCTTTCCCATCATGCCATTTCACCTTACAACCTGCTCACCACAGACTGCACCCACTGAAATTGTGAGCCAAAATAAACCTCTCCTCATTTAAATTATGAATGTTGGGTATTTTGTCCCAGTGACTGGAAAATAACTAATACAAATGGGACAGTAGAAGCCCTGTCCCATCCTTGAATGCCCACCCAAGACCCATTGAGCTGCTACTTGATTATCTGCATTGACAGGGAGCTCGGCTCTTCAGAGGCAGTTCCCTCTGCTCTGAAAGGCTTAAGCAGTTAAAGAGTCTACAGAACAATGTGGAGGGGAATAAATTATTTTGGCCTTTTCCAAACATTAGTCCACGTGATCTAAAAGAGTCCTGCAGACTGCATCTGCTCCTTTTTCTATGCAGTCTTTGGTCAGTAAATATGCTCTCTGTGATATTTCTCTTCTCCAGTCTATGCATCGCTAGTTTCTTTGTTTGCACATTGCATGAGTCTCTTTGTCATCCTGGTTACCCAGCAATAAACATGCCCTAATTTGTCTAGAACAAGCTCCCAGCTCATCTCTCCTATGTGGCCACCTTGTCTTCAGCAGCTGGCAACCTGGACACTCAGGACTTCATCAGTCACCTTCACTCTCAGCAGTTATTGCATCTCATTAGCCTGGAGGTCATTCCTGTTCAAGGGGAACTCCAATGCCTCCTAGGACACTAACGATACCTGGAAAAAATGAAACACTCCAGAGAGGCAGACACAGAGCCCATGTCTTTCTTGGCTTGGGGTGCTGGTCAAGGGCCCATACTCCCGCAAGGGAGAACTCTGCACTGAGAGAAGATGGAAAGAGAGACCTGTTGCCATGGTGACTGTTGGGCAACTAGACTGCCTGCAGCCTGTGAGGAAAAGGCACCAGGAAGGATCATAGTGAGAGAAAGGGATTCACCCACAATCACTACCCAAACTATCACAAACATCTGCCACATCTAACAGCACCTGTGTGATTTAATTCATGATCAGCGGAGAGGAGAGAGCAGGGTTGACATTACCCATCCCAGGATAGAGGGCAAGTGTGATGTGTGTGTCTGTGTGTGGGATGGCATCCGGCACTGACACAGCATCCATCTCATTGGACATGGCCTCTTTCACAGGTAGGGCAGTGACATTAACTGTCCTGGTGCCAGTGGAAGGTTATGAATGGGGCTGAGGTAGTCACTCTTCTGAGCCCCAGAGTTCTCTGTACACACTTCTATTAGGACTGATTACAGTATGCTCTAATTATTTGTCTGCAGGTCTGTCTCTAACAATAGAGCAGCTTGAGTATAAAGACTATGTCCTTTTTCTATATATCGATTCTTAACACCATTCTTCACACATAGTAGGTGCTCATGTGAACAAATGTATGAGTCTCTACCAAGGAAGAAATCCAGATATCTGGACTGAGAACAGCAGTATGCAAGATTGAAGTTCCGTGCAAGCACCATCTGAGAAAGTCTTATGTTGTGCTGGATGGGCAGCTCTGTCTTTGCCATACAAGAGGATGAGGTAGAGTTCGAGCCTCCTTGCCTGTGGGTAGGGACAAAGCAAAAAGAGGTGATGATGGGCACCAGGCAGTGACCTTCCCCTCATCTTCTCACCCACCTATGCATCTTCTAGAGTTTCAGATAAGCAGAAATGTTTCAAATGGAGAAAATACTGTTATTGGGAAAGAATCTTTAAAAATCTTTTTATAGAAATAAATGGCTCCTTGGCTTATTATGGATTATACCCCCAAAAAAATCATGCCCTGTTTAAAGCACTGAAAGGCAAAAATATATGTAATGCATTTGATTTATGGAACATCAAAACTTAGCAACACAACCCACTGCAAAGTACCAGGTATTTCCCCTCATGACTGTGTGGCTGGCCAAAAACTGCAACTTCTGCAACTTCTGCAACTTCTTGCTACTGCCAGCATCACAAGAAAGGACTGTAGCATGTACTGTGTATTATTAGCCCAGGGAAGAAGAGAATTCAAAATCCAAAGTACAGTTTCTACTGAGTGCTTATCACTTTGGCACCATTATAAAGTTGAAAGTTCCTAAGTCAAACTGTTATATGGGGTGTGACCAACAAATACAATGCATGTTTAATTTTTTTAAATTATATTACAGTGAAAGACACACTTATTAATTCCCCTCAAAATACTCCTCCTTGCTCACTTTGAACACACTGTATCCCACCGTTCTTGCCACTCTCTGAAGCAGTTCTGGAAGTCCTCTTCCATGAGTATCCTAAGTTGTGCTATCTTGGCCACCTCAATGTTCTTATGGAAACCATTTACCTCTTCTGGTCGTTTTGACTTTGGGGAAGAGTCAGAAGTTGCACCACACCAGATTTGCTGAATAAAGTGCATGAGAACACACTGTACTGTTGTTATTAGAGTGTTTATTACAGGCTTTCTTAAGCCTGCATTTCTGTGGGATGGCCTTTGGCAAAAGCATTCACTGCATATTTTTTTGGTCACACCTCATAAAGACACTCATGAAAGAGGACTTCCAGAACTGCTTCAGAAAGTGGCAAAAATGACAGAGAAAATTCAAAAAGAGAGAGGGAATATTTTGAGAGAGAGTAGTGGTAATGTATCTTTTACTATAATAAATTTTTGTTAATTTAAATATTTACCTTATATTTAATTTACACCTCATAAATCAAAGATCATGTGCATTTTTCTAGAATAAGTGTATGCTAGCCTTTTTAAAAAGTACAAACATAGAATTTGTACATTCACATTAAGGTTGCCCTTCAAAGCAATTCTGTATGATGTTGTCTACTTACTTTGCATTTGCTGTTATTATGAGCAATGCTACTTGGGCTTGGCCTCTGAAACTGCCTTCAGAGTCGTGTATGACCTGACAACAACAAAAAAGCCTTGCTTTTCAAGTCATATATATTTTTGTCAAGTACATTTCCCCCTTCCCCAATACGGAACTTGTGTGGGATAGTCTCTGTTGAGTTCCCTTAATCCCATCCACCCTTAAGGTCAGGAATAGAGTGCTCAAGAATCATTAATTTGGAATTCATGATTATGGAATATGAAATAATCTAAGCAAGTAAACTGCAGCCTTCTATAAAGGAAGGATTGTTAAGGAAACTGATCTTCTATGCAAATCAGAAGAAAATTACTTAAAGCTATTTAAAAGAAAAACCCTCAAAACTTCTCGAGTGCATACATCTTAAATTAAATCACCTTTCTGATACTTGCCATATTTGCATGTTTATCATAAATCATTACCCACTAAAATCATTCCTTCATGGACCTATAGAAAACCTTACTTTATGGGCCTATTTCCTGTTAATATTGACACTTGGATGTAATAAAGTTACATCTCTAAAATGATCCCATTATCCAAACTTTTGCTAATTCAGATCAAGTTTCTCCAAATTAGTCTAGATGAATGAGATTTGATTATATTAGACTGAACCATATGAAATTGGTGGTTTTGACTTATAAAAATAACTTTACATTCAATCTAATGTGTTTTCTAGTTCCTCCTTCCAAACCAACATAGCATTCCACATTTCCATGTTCACTTTGTGTATTTTAAAATATAAGTAGGAGACAGTGATTGAGTACCTCATCTTCCAGCCTTCCTGTGCCTCAGCTCACAAATACAGAAACTGAGAGGCTTAACAGAGAACTTCAGTCAAAGCACAACTGCCTCCTCTGTTCTGCACAGCTTTTTAAGTTCATGTAGTCTCATTCATTATTTAAGTTTTTGTCTTCTGTGCTTTGGGTGTCATATCCATAAAACCACGGCCAAAAATAATGTCATGAAGTTTTCTCTGTTTTATTCTAGAGGTTCTAGAGTTCCAGATCTTACATTTCTGTCTTTAATCCATTTTGAGTCAATTTTGTGCATGGCGTAAGATAAAGGCCCAACTCCACTTTTCAGTGTCTGAATATCTTGATTTCTCTATTCCATTTATTAAAGAAATTGTCCTTTCCCCATTATGCATTGTGGACAGCCTCACTGAAAATCAGTTGATGGTCAGTTGTTTTTAGGAGCTCTTCTCTTCAAGTGATCTCTATGTCTGTTTTTATGCCAGAACTATATTGTCTTGATTACTATAGCTTTGCTATATATTTTAAAATCAGGATCTGTGATGCCTTAAGCTTTGTTGTTCTTCTTCTTCTTCAGCTAATTTGGCTCTTTGGGATCTTTTGTGGTTCCATATGCACTAAAGAATTATTTTTTCTTGCTTCTGTGAGATAAAAGGCCGTTTGTATTTTTGTAAGAATTGCATTGATTCTAGAGATTGCTTTGTATAATCTATAATTTTAACAATATCAGGTCTTCCAGTCTATAAGTACAAGAGGGTTTCCTGTTTGTCTGTGCTCCCTTAATTTCTTTCATTAATATTTCACAGTTTTCAGCATACAAGTCTTTCATCTCTTCAGTTTACGCTTGAGCACTTTATCATTTTTGAACTATTGTAAATGGGATTATTTCCTAAGTTCCTTTTTCAGATAGTTAGCTATTAGGATCTAGAAATGCAGTGATTAATAGAATGAAAGGCAAGCTAGAGAAGAGGAGAAACTAGTAAAAGGTAACCTGGAGGAATGGCAACCTGGTGTCTGGTAATAGATTAGTCTCCAAAATATATTAGATGCTCCTACAAAATCCTCATCACATGAGTTGAAGTGGGCTAAAGATTTGATTAAACATTTAAATTCTCAAAGTTACTAGTCATCAGGGAAATGAAATCCAAACCACAATGAGATGTCAGTCTGCACCTGTCAGCATAGCTCCTGTCAAACAAACAAGCAACAAACAAAAAAGCAAAAGACAGTAAGTGCTGGTGAGGTCAAGAGCGTGGAGCCCTAGTACAGTGTTTCTGGAAAGCAAAATAGTGTAGCCACTATGGAAACCAGCATGAAGGTCCCTCAAAAAATTAAGAACAGCACTACAGTATAACCCAGCAATCACACTTCAGAGTACTTACCTAAAAAATTTGAAATAAAAAATCTGGAAATTGTGTTAACATTACTATGCTCACTGTGGTATTATTCATGATAGCCAAGATGTAAAAACAACTTAAATACCCAACAGCAGGTGAATGAATAGAGAAACTGTAGAGACAGGCATGGTGGCTCACGCCTACAACCCCAGCACTTGGGAGGCTGAGTCAGGAGGCTCACTGTGAGCTCGAGACTACCCTGGGCTGTATAGCAAGTTCAAGGCCAGACTGGACTACATAATGAGAGCCTGTCTCAAAAACAAAAAGAGAAAGTGTAGTATATACACACAATACCATACTATTCAACCCTTAACAAGAAAGAAATTCTGTAATATGTGACTGGAGTGTGCAAGATGGTCAAACCTCAAGGACAAGATGCTGGGTGAAAAAGGCAGTTGCACAAAGCTAAATACTGCGCAATTCCACTTGCATGCATTATCTAAAATAGTCAAATTCATAGAATCAAAGAGCAGAATGGTGGTTGCCTAGGGCTTGCAATGGAGTGGAAGTGAGGAATTACCAATCAACAGGCAAAGGCTTTCAGTTAATGAGATAAATAAGCTTTAGTGATCTGCTGTACAACATTGTATGTGTTATATACTTAAAATGCTTAAAACATTGAGAAAGTAGGTCTCATATCAAGTGTTCTTATCACAATAAAACAAATATTTTAAAACACACACACACACATACACAAAATGTCTGAAAACTGGGCATGAAAGTATACTATAACAAGAATAAGTAGAACTTTAAAAAAATACTACTGCAACTTTCCCATCATCTAACCTCAGGCCCTTATTTTAGACACAGTTGGTTGGGCAATCTAAAAATCTCTTTGAGGACAAAGCACATCCCGGGTACCCATAAGTGTAATCTATTACAGCCCAAGAGATTGTGAGAACATGAAGTAAAACTCTGACATAAGACTTCTGAAAGAATTGGAAAGAGAGGGGAGCAAATTAAAATTTAATAGAATAGAACCTCAGGAAATGGACAAATGTAAATTAGGATAGAGAAACAGAAATTATTCTCATTTTTAAAAGGCTGCTCATTAACTTATTGGATAGCACTCTGAGAATTTGTTTAAGGAACGCACGGATGTGCAGTGGGAGAATGACTCTTCTCTGCCTCTGGATAAGGAAGTGGATTTGCACTGTAGCAAGAAATATTACTGATAAGTGTTAAGAACTTCCTGGATTGTGAAGGTTAGATGAAGCCAAGAAGGGATTGCATCCGACTACGAAATTTTCTTGTCTGGCAGCATTATACAGATGAGTCCCACTCAGAGATCAGGATTAATTCTGTCTCCATTTGACACTTCCCCCTCTTCTGCCAGAGTTCCCCATGGCTGAATAGTAAACTGGTCCCCTTCGCCCATCCAGCCACTTTGAAGTAGCTGTGACCACCGAGACATCTGCAGACAAGCATCAGACACTGGCTCTTCTGCAGAGCTGGAGAATTCCGCTAAGGTTTCCCTTCTCCCAAAAAGACCCCTTTCAGGAGAGCCATATGGTGTTTGCTGCTGCTAGTCTCCCCCAACACAGGCACTGTTCCTGCGAGAGAGGAGCTAGAGCTACCTGTGGGGAAGTCTCTGCAGTGTGAAGTAGGGGACGAAGCAGTGATTTATGCTTACTTTATTTTTAAGCAGCTGATGTACAGACCTGGAAAATAAAAACAGCAACGTAGGTTTGAAACTGCACCTTTTCCAGGGAGTTGTGACAAGCACATTTTCCACAGAACAGCTCCATCTCCGTAAGCTTGGTTTTACCGGAAAGGAACATTTCCCACACCAGAAACGCCAAACAAACCCGCCACTTAAATCCCTGCCATCCGGTCACTTGGGCACAGATGGCAGTATGTGGCAATAAAATTAATGTGCCTCTAAATAATTTGAAAACGACAAGAGTAGCGAATTATCACATGAAAATGCAAATTATTCCTTATCTGGACTGTTCCACAGATGCTATGATTCATCATTGACTGTTCAGCTGTATTTCCAAGTAAGATCTCTGGGAGAAGGTGGGAAGGCAGGGCTGAAGCACGTTCTGCCTGGAGAGATTTATGACCCCTTTTATCCGGATGTAAAGTACACTGAGTTGGGAGGGAATATTTTAACGTATAAAATCTCAATCTATCATGTAGTCTATTCGAGGAGGATCAAAGGACACACAAATATACACTTAGATACTCCAAAACCTCCTCTCTCCAAATATGCATATACCTTTTATGCAATGCACCCATTTCTTTAGCTTCTTACCTGAGTCATGGAAAATGCTTCCATTCCACCATCCATCCACCCTTCCATCCATCCACTCATCCAACACTCTATCCATCCATCTAGAGTTTCCTCCATATATATACTAAATTTTAGTGGGTGTATTCACAAATCCACTAAGCTTTTACTGCTGGTCACACACAGTTTCTGATTTTATATATATACCCAAGCAGCCTTTCCCACTTCCTCTTTTGTTCACATTAGTACAGCACATTTCTTAGAGAGAAGGCACCACACATGAGAGTTGGACCAGGGTGTTGCTTCTAAATGGGAAGCAATTATCTGAAAGCTGGAACTCAAGAGAAGCTATCCCTTAGGTGGGTCAGAAAATAACGCATATACAGCACCCTCCATGCGTCAGCCTGTTTCAAAGTGCTTTATGACATTAAGTCGTTTACACTCTACTGTTGGAAATTATCACAGAGACACATCCTTCAAATTGAGGGTACTCCCTGAAGGTGTCAAATCTCAGGTCTTCTGTGGAGTCTGCACATGCTAGTGTTGCTTAAAGTAGGAACAAAGGGCTTCTATCATCCCGCTACTCCCCTAGATACCCTGGGTCTCATGCGGTATCTCTCCTTGCAATCTGAGCTACCTAGCCAGTAAGCAGCCATGCAAAGGGCTATTCCACAGATAACTTCCTGAGTACCAGGGCTGTCAAAGCAGAGTCCCTGGAGTGTGTGTGTGTGTGTGTGTGTGTGTGTGTGTGTGTGTGTGTGTGTGTATGTGTGTCTGGAGAACAGGGCATGATTCCACTTCCAAACAAGGACACATTCTATGGTAGTGGGAATGAAGACTTTTACATAAGACTGAGGGCACAATTCAATCCATGACACAAGCCAAGGTTTTAAATATCACAAGAGACTGTATTGGGTCTACAGCCTCCATTTACAGACCCCCGCATTTGAAATCTGGCCTTCAAAAGATCTCTTCCACAGCTGTCTAGAAACAGTCATGAGGGGCCATGTCAGCCGCCTCCCACCCCTGCGAACTTGAACATTTCAGCAGGAACACACCATGCCTGGATTCCCAAAGCTCTCGTGCTGCTGGCAGTGTTGCCTCTCGTATCCCAATTGTACTTGCTATTCCTTGGTCCCATTGACACATGGTTTCATAAGCAGAACTGCAATTTTCTATAAGCACGCTGGCTCTCCTCCATGAAGAAGCTGCCCTGAGGAACCCTGACATCTCAGCCATCCTCCTTATGCAGAGACACACACCTCTCCCAGACCTCCTTAGGTCCTCTGGGCCCCATCTCCAGCGATGGCTCATAGAGATCATAGTTTCCGTATCACAAGCACCTCCATAGCACCACACTGTCTCTAGAAGGTCACTCAGACCCACACTGCAGTCTCAGCATCCACATCAGGCACAGAGATACACCATTTTTTAATTAGTTTAAAGGAAGTACAATTTATATAAAATACATTTCACCAAATTTTAGCATGTCATTTAGTGAGCTCTGACACATCGTTATCGACATGTACCCACCTCCACAACCACAATACAAAAGATTTCTATCACTAAAAAGTTTCTTTGTGTTTTTTGCAGTCAGTCTATGTCTCCTCCCTCCTTGGCAACCACTGATCCAGGTTTTTTCCCCTATAATTTTGCCTTTTGCGGGAAGTCACAGCAATAATATGATTAAAGATGCACTCTTTTGTGGCTGGCTCTTTTTTTGTTTAATCATAAAACTTCTTTTATTTATTAAGTCAGTAAGATCTTCTTCAAAGGATGCTTTATTAGACACAATAAAGAGTTTTATTGGTGCATATTTCTAATACAGATAATGAGATTCCTTTAAGATACATGTCTGTGTATGGTAACATTTTGATTATTTTCATCCTGATTACCCCCCTCTTCTCCTCCCACCCCCTTCCTCATTTCTAAAAGTTTACCTTCTTAGTTTCCTGTCATTTTTCCTTTGTTTTATTTTTTAGGTTGCTCTTATAAAAGAAAACATGACTTTTAACTTTCTGAGTCTGCTAATTCTGCTTAACATGATGATCTCCACTTGCATGCATTTCCCTGTAAATGATGTGATTTCATCCTTCTTTATTGTTCCTGACCATTTACTTAACATAAGGTTTTGAAGCTTTCACATTGTTTCTTGTACCAGTAGTTCATTCTTTTTCACTGTTGTATAGTTTTTCACGTGTGCATATGAAATGCATACATTTATTCATTTACCTGTCAGTGGTCAACTGATTTATTTTCAATTTAGAACAAATAATAATGAAGCCACTATGAACATTCAAATATAAGTCTTTGTGAGGACCTTTGTTTTCAGTTCTCTTGGGTACAATCCTAAGAGTAGGATCTCTGGGTGAAGTGCTAAAAGTATGCTTAACATTCTAAGAATCTGTTAAACTACTTCCCAAAGTGACTACCATTTAGCGATCTCAGCAGCAGTGTATGAGTGTTCATGTCGCTACACATCTTCATGAAAAATTATCAACCCTTTAAATGTTAGTGAGAGTGATAGCTTACTGCAAAATTAATTGCATTTCCCTAATGATTAATAATCATCTTTTAATGTGCTCACTTGCTATTCATAGATCTTCTTTGGTGAAGTATCTGTTCAAATTTTTTGCCCATTTTTATCAGGATATTTTCTTCTTATTAATTTTTACAGCATCTCACCCAGGAGCATAATATGACTCCCCATTTATTTACATCTTCCTTAATTTCTTTCAGCATTGTTTTAGCATTTTCAGCTTGGAGATCTATTTTTTTAAATTTCCATCAGTATTTCTTAATTTTCTGCATTAATTTTAGTTTTTCCTTTTTAAATTGATTGGTTGTAGAATGTTAAACTAACCTAACATTCCTGGGACAAACTTAATTTGATTACAACATGCTAAAGTTTTTTCTATATAGTGCTGAAGGATTTGAATTTGTTAAAATTTTGTTGAGATTCTATCAACATTTCTGTGAAATATGCCAGTTTTCTTTTCTTGTAATATTTGGTTTTGCTCTCAGGGTAATGCTAAATGTGTTGAAAAATGTTCCCTCCTCTTCTTTTTCTTATTACTTTTTCATTTAGTGTGTATCTGATAGAGTTCATTATTGAGAACATCTGTTCCTAGAGTTTTCTTCCTTGAAAAAAAAAGCTTTATTTTGTTTTATTTTGTTTGGAAGATTTAAACTATGAATCAGTCTCCTCAGTAGACAGAAAGATACTCAGGTTACCGATATGCTTAGGTAAGCTTTAGTAGCTTGTGTTTTTTCCAGGAATTGGTCCATCTTATCAAATTTACTGGCAAAAATGTTTTTTCTTTCTCTTTAATATCTTCCCAATGTTCATAAGATCTGTAGTAGTGTCCATTGTCCTGTTCCTATTATTAGTAATTTATATATTTTATTTGTTAATCAATCAGGCTAGAGCTTTATCAGTTTCATTTATCTTTGTCAAAAAATAGTTTTGTGTTGCATTTCTGTTCCTATTTCATTCATTTTAATTCCTATATTTATTATTTTCTTTTTTTTTTTTTTGCTTTCTCCAGGCTTCATTTGTTCTTCTTTTTCTAGTTTCTTAAAATAGGAGTTTAGATCATTGATTTAAAAGCTTTTTCCCTCATATTGTTATTTATTGCTCTGTGTGTCTTTAGTCACACGTCTGACTATATCACTTTCACTTTCATCCTTTCCAAAATATTTTCTAACATCCCTTGTGATGCCTTATTTGACCTATGGATTATTTCATTGATTTCCAAATATTTGAGATTTTTCCATTTTAGCAGGTTTCTGGCTCAATTCTGGCTCAATAATGGTCAGAAAATGCACTTCTTTACAAGTTTAATCTCTTAAATTTAAATTAAAAGTAATGTTTTAAATTACAAATTTAATCTCTTTAATCTTTATAGAGACTTATGTTATGTCCCAGAGTATAGTCTTGTGGTGAATATTCTGTGTGCATTTGAAAAGAATATGTAGTCTGCTCTTGTAGTGTGGTATGACTTATAAATATTAATGAGGTCAAGTTTGCTAAAAAGTGTTCTGGACTTCCAGCCCTCACAAATTTTTTTGTGTAATTATTCTATAAATTTTTGAGAGAAGGCTACTGAAGTCTCCAGCTGTAGTTTATTTCTCTTTTCAGTTTTACCACTTTTGCTTCATGTAATTTGAAGCTGTGTGTTTAGGTGTATATACATTGACTTTTTTTGTCCTTCAGTTATCAGGTGATATCCCTTTTTATCTCTGGTATCTCCTTATTCTGAAGTCTGATATTAGTAAAAGTACTCCAGCTTTCTTCTATTAGTATGCTATATCTTTTTCTATTCTTTTACTTTTAATCTATCTTTGCCTTTATAATTAAAGTGTGTTTTTTAAAGTGTGTTTTTACAGGTAACATGTAGCTGGTTTTAATTTTTATCTTGATAATCCTTTTAATTAGAATCATTAGACTCTTTATATTCAATATAATGATTTATATTTTTCAGTTTACATTTACTATCATATTACTTGTTTTCTACTTGTGCCATCGGTTCACTTTTTCTTGCATTTCTCTTTTATTTAATTGCATCTTTGGCACCACTTTACCTTCAATACTACCTTTATCATTTGACTTTATTTTTCAGTGGTTGCCCTGAGGTTTGAGAACTGATTTAGTCTAACTTTCAATAATATTATCCTTCCTCATATGTAGTATAAGAACCTCACAGCAGAATGTCTCCACTTCTTTCTACCATCATTCTCTACTGTCATACGCTCATTTCAACCAATAATATAAACTTGTATTTTGCTCAAAGCAGTTAATTATTATAAATGTGTTTAGAAATGAAAACCAATTGACTTTTATGGCTCCATATATTTACCACTTATAGGATGCCTCATTCCTCTATATAGACCTAAATTTCCAGTTCTTCTCAGATTTCTTCTGCCAGAAAGAAGCTACTTTTTTTCAGTTCTGGTCTGCAGTGATATATTACTCTCATTTTTGTTTGTTTGAAAAAGTCTTCCTTTCACCTTCATTTTTGAAACATATTTTTGCTAGGTATAGAATTCTAGGTTGAGAGTTTCCTTTTTATCATAATTTAAAAGTGTTGATTCTTTAACTTCTGGTTTGCTTAATTTATAAGAAGAAATGTGCTTTCATGTTTATCTCTGCTTCTTTGTATATTGCATGTCTTTCTGTCCTCTATCTCCTTTTACAGTTCAACTTGAGTGTGATGTGCTCTGGTCTGATTTTGTTTCTTCTACTTTGGTTTTGCTGGATCTTTGGGCTGGTTTTTTTATCTCCCCAAACTTAGAAATGTTTTGGCCATATTTTCAAATTTAGTTATTTATTATGAGTACATGTTTGCAGAACATATATTTACATTCCTTGTGTGCAGCAGGTACGTGTACGTAACACATCTTGATCTTTTTCTCATCCCCTTCCCCTCCCTCCATTTCTTGACCCCTCTCTCGTATGAGAAAGATCTGTCTCTCTACTTCCTATTATCTTTTATTTTGCTGTTTATTTATATTTTGAGTTTCTCATATAAGAGAAACCATGCACTACTTAAGCTTGTGTGTCTGATTTACTTCACTTAACATTATGGTCTCAGGGTGCATCCTTTTTCCTACAAATGACTCCAGTTGGTCATTATTTTTTAAAATGCCTTTTCCATTCCACTCTTTTCTCCTCCCCTTCACTGATTCCAATTACATGCAGTGGGCCATTTCAGATTGCACCACTGGTGGCTAACCCACTATTTCTTTTTTAGTCTTTTTCTCCCATATATAATGTTGGATCTTTTTTCGTGCTACTTCTTCAAGTTCGTGAATGTGTACTCCTATTGAACCCTACCCACTGCCAATTCCATTCGGGGTTTTTCATTTCAGATACTGTACTTTTCATCTCTAATAGTTCCTTTTTACCTCTGTACAAACATACATATGTAGAGATTCATATAAGTATCTTTTATTTTTCTTCTCATGTTCATTGTTCCTAAGCTTTCTTGATATACAGATCATTTTTATAATTACTGTTTTAACATCCTTATCTGCTCTTCCATCCTCTCTACAACATCTAGGTCCATTTCTAGCAATTGATTTTCCCCCATTATTTATCTTATTCCCTGGCTTTTCAAAAATGTCTTAAAATTGTATAATGCCTGGGTTGTATTTTGCTCTCATGCACAGTGAAGTGACTTAAAATCAGTTGGATAGCTTTGAGGCTTGCTTTAAGTTTTGTTAGAGCAGGTCTAGAACAACCATTAACCCGGGGGAGTCTGGGGCCTTATTATACTGAGCAGATTTTCTGAAGATTCTACTCAGTGACCCATTTGTAAGGAGACCTTTTTACTCTAGCTGGTGGGAGCATAAATTACCCCACCCTTCCTGAGCTCTAATGGTTGTTTAAGTCTATTGTTCTTCAGTGGGGTCTCCTGGCCTGGAGTGTTTCTTCATGTAGAGATCGTATGAGAACTTCTTTATGCATCTCTGGTGCACTCTCTGAAGTTCCATCCTACCTCTGTGCTACAGTGCTTTCAAAATTCTAGTTGCACTGGCCTCTCCAAACCCTAAGATCTATCTTCTCAAGCCAACATGTTCTCCAAGTAACATTTTGTTCCAGTACCCTCCCCCTATGGTGGCCTAGCAACCAGCACTGAGAGAAAGATGGAGCCATTCTAAGACTCATCTCTTTCATTTCCCTTTTCTCAGGGCCCACACCCTTCTTCCCAGTCTCTGAAAATCGTTGCTGCACACATTTTGCTTTGTTTCTGTTGCTTCAAGTGAAGGCATAGATCAAGTCCCAGGTGCTGTATCATGGCTGTCAGCGGGAGTCAGTCCCTTTTGCATTATCCCATTTTGCCTCACTATTTTCCTTGCTTCCTATGCATTTCCTTTGGACTGTCTTCTTTCTGTTTACTTATTTTTTAATGTATTTTTATGTTATTTAATTTGTTTATTTGTGGTGCTGGGGATTGAACCCAGGGCTCTAGCACTGAGCTACATCTCTAGCCCTTTTTGATTTATTTTTTATATTTGGACTTACTAAGCTGCTAGGTTTCCCAAGCTGAACTTGAGCTTGAGAACCTCCTGCCTCCCAGGATATTGGAATTACAGGTCTGTGCCTCCACTCCTGGCTGGGGCGTGTCTTCTCAAACACCAGGTTTTAGGTCTACTGAACTGGACTCAGCACAGGCTCCGTGCTCATAGTGGTGCTAGAGCCTTTCCAGTCTCAAATGTATGCTCTCCAGGCTTCGGGTGAATGAAAACTCAGCTGGCCTTAATATGGCGGTCCCCCGACCTCCTATCACAGAGGAATGTGCATTTGGTCAAATGTGCCGGCCCTAATCAGGAGAGCTACCAGAGCCCTGTTCTAGAAGAGTCCTATTCTATTCTGCTGCCTGGTAGCCATGTTGACTTAAGTGTATCACTGAATTTAGTTTTTTCATCTGAATATTGAAGGAATTGAACTAGATGACTTTAAGTCTCCTTCTAGTTTTAACAGACTGTGATCCTAAAATCTCTCTACAGAGTAAACCTGACCATGCTCTCTGTCCATCTCCTTTTCTACATAGGTAGGTTTTGCTTGTGCTCTGATTCTACGCAAGATCACCCATCAGTTGTCAGTAAGTTGCGGAGTGTCTTCTGGGTTGGAGAAAACCTCAGGAGGGTCTCCCTTTTCCAGGCTTTAATATGAGCTGAATGAAGAACTGTTGTATTCCTAGGTTACCTTTTATTTCATTTTTTCAAAAGGACAGTGATGTGTGTATCATTCTACCTATGAGATTCTTCTGTCCCTTCAGCAAATTGCCATCATGGATACGTATCCTCAAGTTCAACCTAAAAAATCCAGTCTTCACTCCCCTCCATGAATGTCCCAAGTAGAGGAGCTTTGCCTCCCCATTCCATCTGCTCTACCTTGGCAACCACCTACTGGATGCAACAGCAGTCAGAGCACAGCAGCTCAGGCCCCAGCCTGGAAGAAGAGAACTGGAGTGGGAGCCAGCAGGCACTGCTAAGATTGCTATAAAACCATAATCCCTGTATCCAGTGCTCCAGTGGTCCAACATTCAACATTCAAGCCCTGAGAACACATGCCATTCCCAGTGGCAACCTACTGTTATGGCTGATACATTGTGCCAACTTGGGGAGTCTAGAGGTTTGGCTAAGTGACTCAACAGTTCTGCCTCTTGGGGTGAAAAGGACATGCACTTACCCTTCTGGGATGTTGCTTATTGTGTTAATTTGAGAAGTTTAGAAGGTTAACTATGTAACTCAGAAGGGGTCCAGGGTGCTTACTTTGTATTCATCCTGAGCCTGTGCAAGAGGCAGGCCTGCAGAGGGTGTGGGTGTAGAGGAGGACATTACCCCCACCTCCCCAGAGTGGGTAGACTGCATAAAAAAAGGAATTGAGGAAGGACTGGCTGCTGGTTCTTCGGAGGAACTCCGGTCTTCACCTTCAGCTTGGTTGTCTCCTGGCTTCTGGTGCAGACTGTTGGGCTTCCATCTGGGACTCTTCAGCCTTCTGGTGTTAGCTCTCCGGCCTTCATCATAGATTCTTCAGCATTCCGTCGCAGGACGGAATACGGACTTGCACGGACACTGCAGTGAGCTCCAGGCCCGGGGCTGGGCTCTTCCATCTCCAGCATGCAGACACCTTCTGCACGCTTCCTCATCCAACTCTGTAGCTGACTATTGTAAGCCAAACTTGTAATTCCTTGTACATTTGTTTATCTTGTATTATATCTGTTCCTCTAGTAAACCCTGACTGATTCATCTACTAAAGAAACCCTTAGGATGCAGATGTTCCTCCAGCCACTCTGCCTTGCAATTGGCACCTTTCTTCCCTGGACCTTAGTCCCTTCTATCTAAAATGGGGTGCAGTATTGCTGGGCCCCTATAAACTCAGGGCTGCTGATGGGACAAATAAGATCAAAATGGAAAGGGCAAGAGTTTGCTGACTGCAAGGTGGTGGCAACAGTGCTGAGATAATTGGCTTTTCTGCACTGATGAACTGCAAATACATGCACAGAAACTTTCTTTTCAGGCAGTGAGGCTGTCAAAAGATACTGTGATCTCCTCGTTCACCCCTCAAGTTTCTTTGTGTTGTCCTGAAGAAAAGGGGTGGGGAGCAGATTGACTCTGCAGTTGCTATTTTAGTATCAGAGGAGCCGGGCTTGGTGATTGCAGAGATTGTTATCTCTTTGAGGGCTCAATAAAGGTGACTTTCAAATTTTTTGCTAAACCAGAAACTTCTTTTCCCCTAGTGCTCAGTGCATGCAAAACGTGGGACAGTGAAGATCAAGAAGGGGTGGGAAGGGGATGCTAAGCAGAAGATGCTCTGAGAGCTAAGAGAAGAGCCCAGGCAGGTTCTCTGGAAAAGAGGAAAGGTAGAAAAGGAAACAAGGTAAAGATTTTCAGTGCTGCTTCCCATAGTACAATATAGCATATGTGTAGAAAGAATCTATATGAGAAGGTGTTTTTAATAATATTGCCCTTATCTTCTCCAGATCTCCCCAAAGAACCAGTGATAGAGAGAAGAACTACACTGCTGGAGTCATAGGTCTTCCATTGGTGCCGGTGGACCTAGACACTACATCAGAGGACAGGGCTAAGGAGGGACAGGGAGCCATTTGGAAAATTTGCAAAGATGTAGCTTTGTCTCAGGAGCAGGGGAGAAGCTTTAGGGGGAAAGGCAGGGAACAGAACAAATAAGGGCATGATGAGCCCACAGATGAAAGGCTTTTGGGACAAGAATCATCACCCCTCCCGGACTCCAGTCCCTCATCCATTACTTTCTAAAGAGGAGACCTGGGTGGCACTCTGAGCTAGCTGCTCTTTATAGCCAGTCTTGTCCCTGTCATTCCCCTCTCCTCTTTGTCTTCCCTCCCCAGGTCTCTGGTGTCCCCACCCCCACTCCTCCATCAAAGCCAGGTTCTTTTGAGAAGGACTTTGAGGACCACTTCGGGATCCCCTGCAAGCTTGCATCTCTGTAGAGCCACAAAGCATGCAGGACCCCTCCCCCCGCAGACAGGGGCTTTGAAGTGACATCATCTGCCAGGGTGATGACACAAGCTGTAATCCCAGTCCTCTGGGAAGCTGAAGCAGGAAGATCATAATTTAAGCCCAGCCTGGCCAACTTAATGATTTTGTGAGACCTTGTCTCAAAATAATAATATAAAATAAAAGAGCTCTGGGTGTGTAACTTAGTACAAAGGCCCTGGGTTCTATCCTCAGAGCTGCAAAAAACAAATTGAGACAGAGTCCAATCAATCATTTCTTTTTTTACTGAAAAAAATGGAGTGGTTTTTCAAGATCCCATTTCTACCTTAAAGCCTGGGGAATTCCATCTCTGAAGCTCCCAGTGGGGCTAGGGGTCAGGCTGTGGCAGAGAGAAGGTATCAGTGAGAGTCAAATCTAGAACACATTGCTTTTATTCGTCCTCCAGAGCTGACCTGGGGGAGTTGTTCGGGGTGGGGGTTGCTGGAAACCATTCACATGTGAGCTCAAATGTCTGTGCTCACCTTGCCCCTTGGGGTATCACTGGCCTTCAAGTTTGATGCCTTTGATGGCTGAGTCCTCTCCCTGCCTCTCAATCAAACACCACCCTTGGTGCCGTGGTCTGTCTTTAACAACTCCCTCTGCAAGTCAATAAAATGTCAATTTAGTTCTCCTTTTGTTGAGTCTTAAATCTGTGTAGTACCTCTGCTTTCCTTTGCTTGTTACATAGAGCTCATGTTTGCCTGTCTGCCCCTGCTCCCCCGCTCCACCTCCTCAGACTGGCACCTGCCCTGGAACGGGAGTGGTCAGTAGAAGCCGTTGGGATAGAGAGACTAGACAACAGAGGCACCAGACAGCTCTAGTTTTTTATGCCCTTGGAACCCCAAGCAAACTAATTGAAAACAATTGGTTTCTGCTGCGTGTGACCAGGTTTTTTCTAACTGGGCACCACATGTGGTAGCTGCTTCCAGGTCCCTGACACTGCCTTGGTTCTTTCCTATGCAAAAGCCTTGTTTTCAAGCCTCTTTTCTTTGCTGGGAATTCCCTTTAGGTGACTTCCTTTCCTCTGCTTGTAATCTAAGAATCATGACCCCTGTAAGAGGCACTGTGGATTCTTCACCCCTTCATGACTAAGGGCTGCCTTAGTCATCCTGCTACCTTCTGTCTCCATTACCTTCACCCTCGAGCACCTGATCCTTCTCTCTCTTTCCTCTTGAGGAGGGGAGTCACAAGAGGCCTCTGGAGCTTAGGGTTGGAACTCCAGGAACGTCATCACTGTGTTCCTTCCTTGAGGCTCAGCATACCTGTGCCCTGAGCCTACTCTGGCCTGGTGTTTCCCTTCAGCAATCTCCCTCCTGTCAGGCAAGAACTCTTCCTGTTGCTTCCAAGTTTGGGGCAGGGACAGAGCAGGAAAATGACGTGACAGCTCTTTGGTTAACCACAACAAGGGAAAGCATTTCCTGCCCTATCCTTCGTCATGCTAACCAAGGACCTGGCAGAACCTGCAATCGAATCAGCCCCTTTCCCTAGAGCTCCTTTCGGAAACAGACTCCCTCACCAAAGCAATTTTCCCAAGACTCAGTTGGTGAGAAGCCAAATCACCATTTGGCAAAATTAATTCAACGAATTAACTCTTCCATGAATTGCTGTGGGTGAATTTTCTTGGGACCCCTGTGCCCGGACCTATACTCAGAATCACCCCACGAAAGAAAAAGTTTTCTTTCCTCTTGAAGCCCTGAGTCTGTTCTAAAGGGAGGGCTGAGGAAGTAGACAGAGAAGCCACTTCCTATTTAGGGACCACCTGCAGTGTTCTGGGAGCTTGATGTGTCTGATCTCATTTCACCTTTCACAACAGAGAATTGTTAGTTTCATAGGTGGAAAAACTAAAACTTGAGCAGAACATGGCCTGCCCACAGTTTCTGGCTTCAGAGCTCCACGCTTTCCTATGTGTCCTGCAACCTCCTTGTCATCCACGTTTCCCCCAGCCTCGACTGGAGAGAGATAGCTCTTTAAGGCCCACAGAGGCAGTGTCCACGTTGTCACCCTGCAACTCTCCCACATCCAGCCCAGGCCCCCTTTTCCTCCACTTAGCACCAATGAGGAAAGAAGAAAGTTGAGATCTGTGAAGCTCTCCTCTGTGCCTGTCATGGTGTCTTGGTTATTTTTCTCTCATTACTGAGACAAAATACCCAACGCCCAAAATGAAGGAAGGAAAGGTTTATTTAGCTTACAGTTTGTGGAGGTTTCAGTCCATACTTGGCTGGCTCCAAGGCAGAAGGCAGCAAAGCAACAAGAGCAAAGGGGGGAATGGCAGCCGAACAGCAAACAGCCAGAGCAAACCAGAGGAATGGCGGCAAGCAGCTTCTTTCTTGCCTTACATCGTAAACAGGCTACCCCCACCTAAGGGGTGTGTAGCTCCCACATAATCTCCATGCCCTCCTCTTCCACAGGCTCAGGATGTATACAAAGCAAGCATCCTGGCTTCCTGCTGAGTCACTTAGCCAAACCTCTAGACTCCCCATGTTGACACAATGTATCAACCATAACACATGGTCGGTCACACATACTCATTCTCATAACCGCCTACCTATAAGACCAGGATGGCTAGACCAGGGTGGTTTATCTCTCTCCCAGGGTCACAGGACTCCCAAGTTGTGGGGGACAGATTTTCCAGCTATATCACTTGCATTCTTCCTAGCAATGTCTGCACCTGAGTCTTAGGATGCATTTAGTTCTGCACCTCCATGTTATAACTAATGAATGAAGGAGAATGAGCCAGGGTTGGCCTGGTGTCTCAACAAACTCAGGCTTTGTGTTCCCCAATGGAATGTGTGACCGCTTGTCCCCCAGTGCATCAAGACTTTGGTGTCCCTGGCCTAACATGTGGCCTTCTTCCCCTAACTTCTAAGGATTGAGGCCTTGCCTGTCCCCAAATTGCCCTCTAGGACCATGATTCCTCTAAGGCCACTCTAGAACCCTTCTAAGCTTTCAGTTCCATCTTTCTCCAGCAGGACCCAAGGTCATTGATGGGTGGACGATCATCACAGGGGCCAGAAGGAACAGCGCTCAGGGAATCGGGAGGCAGCTGTGCGGCACCTTACTGAAATACCAGCCCCACCCCCAGGCTAGTGGCTTCCAGTTTCTAGCAGCATCATGTCCATCCTAAGCTGCCTAACTTGCCTTCAGCATCTAAAGTCTGTCTCACGGAGGGTGCTGCCAATTAACCTGCCACTGAGAGAGAATAAGGTTTGAGGTTGGAATTCCCCTGGGACCCATATAAAAGTGACAACATACTATAGGAGGGTGAGGGTCCCAGGAGCTAGGAACAAACAGATCCTGGCTCCAAGAGAAATGGCAGCCAGGAAAGGACAATAATGAATTCATAATTCTTTTACTTCCTGGGTGTTATGTTAAGGAAATTAAGACTTAAGATCTCTGTCTCTCTCTCTGTCTGTCTCTCTCTCTCTGTCTCTCTCTGAGGACTGAATCCAGAGCTTTCTCACTGAGCTACAGCTACAGCTTTTTTTTTTTTGAGCCAGGGTCTTCCCAAATTGCTTTAAATCCTCCTGCTTCAGCCTCACAGAGTTTTGGGGTTACAGGCATGAACTACCACATATGTCTTCTTTCTCTTAAATATCTCTCAAATTTCTTTTCCTCCTTCCTTGTCTCAAAGCCACCCTTATCTCTTGTTCTTCTCAGATTGGGAGATATCCACAGCCTATTAAATGTCCCCTTTGCCTTGACTACCACCCCTTCGAATTATCTTTCTGTTAGGTATTTTGGAGCAAGTAAAAACAGAACAAAGTTTAAAAAATGCCTTTATTGTGGGTACATAGAAGACCACAGCAGAAAGGATAGACATAGAGCTTCTGAGGGCCTGACCAGGGAGAACAAAGGCTATATAGGGCCAGGCTAGGGTTGGGGTTTAGGGGATGGTCTGTGCGAGTTGGCGGGCAGTGATTGTACAGGAGGCAGGAAGAGGGAAACAAAATGTTGTAAAAAAGGAAGTTGGAAGTTGTAATATGACTGGGGAGGAGGAAGGCAGAGCCTGTCACATGGTCTCCAGTGGGCTGAGCCATCTTGGCTCTCCTCCATGATGATTTAGCAGGATTTTTATTAAAGCAGAAAACCCATCACTTTCCACAACAGGAGAGTCTATCAAAAAATTAAAGTCTACTTAAGAGGTCATTTGCTTAGGGGCAAAGTCTCCAAATTGCCTGGTGTTGTAGTTAGGGTTTACAAGGGAAAGATTTAATACTGGACACATAATTTATAGGATGATTTTATAATATTCACCCAAAGAGTCAAATGCAAAAGAGTACGGAGATCTGTCCACACACCAGAGGCCCAAAGAATCCACCTGAGGACCTGGATCCTATGACAACATCCTGCATGAGTCCAGCTGAAGACCTAGAGCCAATGGGAATGTCCTCCACACATCCAACTGGAGGCCTAGAGCACAGGACAAGGTTTCATGCAGGTCTGTACCAAGAATCCGCACTGGGAAGGCCCAAAGATCAGTGGTGGAAGCTAGCATGTCTGCATTAGCAGGATGAAGGGTCTGTACCAGCCGGCTGACGGATCTGCACTACAGCTAGGAAGCAATGCTCAAGGTAAGGATCAGAGCTCCCAAAAAAGAACTGTACCCATCCTAAGTGATAGTGAGGTCCCAAGCTCCTCCAACAATGAGAACAGCTGAGTTCATATCAGGAAAATCAGCACAACAAGCTTCTCCAGGAAAATCAACAGCACACCATCTTCCCCGAACTCAGTTCTCTTTTTTGTGCTCTTGGCAACAATCCTCAGGTGGGCCTTTCAGCCCAGCACCATGCTGATTCAAAACTGACTGTTACAAGTTGACCATTAGTTAATGCACCACACCAGGAATGCACAAGATATATTGGGGTGTAGGAATAAAGAAATACAACTTCTACTGCCTTTTAGCTTGAAGTAGACCTCAGCTGCATCAAATCAGATTAATCATGACCACTGATTTACAACACATCTAATCCTTGGTTGTTCATTTATTTACATATATTTACATGAAAGTGTTCATAAATCCACCATCCAACATGAAGCCTAGCTTCTTGACAATAATTTCCATCAATATATTCAGAAATCCCATCCCATCCTCTTGCTTCCACTACCCAAGTATCTGCTACCCTGAACCACAGGGCCATTGTTGCCTTACTTTCTTTTTTAATACAGTGTTAACACATCTATATGTATTTTTTTAAAATATGTAGAGTGTTCTTCTTTATTTAATTGTTTTAAGCAGTGTGCTGCGTGTAATATTCTGATGTTTCCCTTACTTATTGTAACTTCATCAGTATTCACCCATCACAGGGTTCATCACAGGGTTCATCCATTTGGACTGCTGCATAATGTTCTTTTTTGTGCTTATGCCTCAACTTATTCTTCTAGTCTTCTGTTGATGAGTGTTTGAGTTATTTTCCTTAATAGATACAATTAAAATTTATTTTAAGATTAAAGTGGAAAGGCAAAGATCAAAGAATAGCCAAGACAGTCTTAAAACGTGTGTATACATGTGTATTTTATTCAAAGGACTCATGCAACTCTTATACAGGATATCAGGATATATCAAGAATATCAAAATTCAATTAAAAGAAGACAAATTGTCCAATAGGAAATGGAAAAAGATTCCAATACTTCCTGAAGAAAAACGTCCAAGCAGACAATAAATATATGAAGTTAAATTCAAGATCATTAACCTTAAAACAAATGCAGAAAAAAAGATGAACTATAACTTCATCAGCACAATAATGAAAATTAGAACAAATGATGATACTAAGTGTTGGTGAAAATGTAGAGAAACTAGAACTCTAAAACCTTTTGGTAAGAATATAAATTTGTTCAATTACTTCAGAAAATCAGCATTATCTATCCATGTTAAATATATATATATATATATTGATCCAGCAATTCCACTAGATAAATGTAAAGAAAATTTACAAATATACTCTAAAAGGCATGTGTACAATATTTATAGAGGCATTATTGACCATAGTTTTGTGCCAGTTATAAATTCTCTCCATAGGGGTAGGCACAGTCTTCATGAACAAAACCCAAATCTAAAACCAAAATTGCACAGGAAATACTTCAAAGAATCAACAGCTGGGATCTCATCCTATTAAAAAGCTTTCTACTTCAAAAGAAATCACCAGTAGAGTGAAAAGACAACCCACAGAGGGGAAAACATTTTAGCGAACTGTCCCTTAGCCAAAGGACTTATATCTAGAATATATAAAGAATTTAAAGAAATCAGACCCCCCAAATTCAAAGACCCAATCCAAAAATGGGTATCTGAAATGAATACACACTTCTCAGATGAAGAAATACAAATGGCAAATAAATACATGAAAAAATGTTCAACAGCATTGGTCATTTGAGAGATGCAAATTAAAACAACACTGAAATTTCATCTCACCCCAGTAAGAATGGCTATCATCAAGAAATCAACCAACAGCAAATGCTGGAGGGGCTGTGGGGAAAAAGAAAACTTGACCACTGCTGGTGGCAATGTAGACTGGTATGACCACTTTGGAAATCAGTCTGCAGATTCCTCAAAAAATTAGGATTAGAGGTCTCATTAATCCAGTCATTCTTTTCTTGATATTTTTCCAGAAGAATTAAAAACATCATACCACAGCGATATATGTGCACCCATGTTCATAGCAGCACAATTTGTCATAGAAAAATTTTGGAAACAGCCCAAATGCCCATAAGCTGAGGAGTGGATAAGAAAAATGTGGTATTTGTATACAGTGGGATATTGCTCAGCTATAAAGAAAGATAAACTCAAGGCTTTTATAGGTAAATGGATGCAACTAGAGACCATAGTCATAAGTGAAATAAATCAGACCCACATGTGTAAACACCATATTGTCTCCCTAATGTAAGAACTTGAAAGAGCAAATAAAACTGAAAGGTATAATAGATATTGTGAAAGGGAAGGAAACTGCTTAATAGGAAAGAACAACAGGGATGAGGGAAAGAAGAAAAGAAAGAAAGAAAGAAGGCAGGGAAATATATATACATACACACACAAGATAGCTAAGATAATTGTACTACTACTTTCTATTGGTTTATTGAAAGAAACAGTTAATGGTTAATTGTTTGATCAATCTTGCATGCCTATATCTGGTAATCTGAGCAAGTACTTTGAAGATAACAATAAGTAATACAACAACCATTGTTGATTTCCTATCATCTTGTTTTGAAATTCTGTATCATTTTTATAGCTTTTGTGTTGTTCTGTTTTTGCCTTTGTTTTTGTTATATTGTTTTGTTCTTTCCTCTTTAAAATAAAAAAAGAAAAGAAATGGATAAAATAGGCCAGGGACATAGCTCAGCGGCACAGCACCTGCCTGGCAAACACAAGGTCATGAGTTCAATTCCTGGTACAAAATAAATAAATAAGTAAATAAAATTAAAAAAATAAATCCTCCCCAAGGACATAATAGTAATCCCTTAGGTTCCACTAAAGCTTTGGTTTCAGGCCCCTCTGCAGATGACAAAATCTGCACGTGCTCAAATTCTCATATAAAGTAGCATGGTATTCGCATGCAGTCTACACATATAAACTCACGTACATAAAATCATCTCTAGATAACTTACAATACCTAATACAATACAAATGATACATAAATAGTGGTTATACTTTATTATTGAGAGAATAATGGTAAGAAAAAAGTTTGTATAAGTTCATTACAGATGCAATTTTTAAAATATTTTTGTTTTGAACCAGGAATCGAACATAGAACCTCACGCTTGCCAGGCAGGCGCCATGCCGCTGAGCTATATGCCCAGCTCCAAATATTTTTGACAAATGGTTGGTTGAATCTACAGATGCAGAATTTATAAATGTGGTGGACTGAATTTGCATACTTCATATGTATACACATCTTCCTTTGGCATGTTGACATCAAACTGTAAGAGACTGGACCCTACCCCTTCCCAACCCAGAGTAGGGTAAGTTTATTTCTGAGTATATGTTCTAGAAAGACATCCCTAACATCATGGGGAAAAGTTATTGTGCTCCTAGAATATCAACTTGAGAATCCAGTGCTAAATAGCTGTAATATAGACTTTAAATGGAAAAAGTGTATTTTGGACTCCATGTACTCAACATTGGATTAATCTGAACTCCTGGTTGTGAGCCGCTGTCAACATTTTCCCATATATAATCAGTTCTTTGCATATTCATTCATACATTCTTGCATTTTTAACTCACCATCCAACTCAAAAATCTAGAATAATATGGATAACATATCTGTGTGTCCTTCACCCAACCTGGACCCTTCCCTCACTACTCACCTCTGCCAGGGGTGACCATCATACTAAACCTTGCGCTCTTTGCTTTATTTCCCAGCAGATTCACCTAAAGACGAAAGCCAAGATTGCGTATCTTGTAGTTTTAATTTTGAGGCTTAGTGTGAGCCTTCTAAGATCTGCTTTTTCCTACTTATTGTATTTCAAGTGGTGCCCATGTGTCCATTTCCCTTGCCATGAAGCAATCTATTCAACGAAGAGACCAGAATCCATTTACCCATTTTTTCCTCCATGGACATGGGAGATTTTTCCAAACAGTGCTGTTCTGAACAGTCCTATTCATGTCCTAGGATGTATCATTTCTCACAGTGACTGTTAAGGTTACAGTATGTTTCTGGACATGTATTTTTTGAAAGATGATAACAAAATAATAAGCATGTGCTGATGATGGCTGATATTTGTCTGATGTGTTACCTGTCTCAAAGCACTACCTAATTGGACACCTCTAGTCCAGGCAGGTCAACCACAGGGTTAGAAAGTGGCAAAATCCACCTGCTTCAGACTTTATTTAGTGCATTATTCTGATCTACTCTAGGGCCTTGGGCTTAATTAGCATTTCTAACTGTAAAGGCTATTTACTTTGCAATACACCATTAAAAATGAATGAGACCTGTTCTTTCAGTGAGCATTTGAGGAAACTGAGACATATGAAATGACTGAAAGAAGGCAGCCAGGTCTAGTACCATCCAAGGATTCTTTCTCCCTTCTCTAGCCAAATGTGAGAGCTTGCAGGGCCGAAGAAGGTCAGGGGTGCCCTGAAGGCAGAATTCCTCTGAGTACAATCCACACAGATGAGGGCAGGTCATCCTGGTCCCCTCTGCGCTGTGTGGCTCTCCCAGTTCACACATCACTCTTCTCCAGCAAGGAGAACCGGCCACACTCACTCTGTGGCAGAATGCCAGCCCTTCTCCACTCCCTATCCTCACTACTGAATAATGATACCAGCTAAGTGATGGGTTGGTGCCAGCGACCTCCTAGCAAACACTCCCCATGGAGTTGGATCAATAACACTTAGCTGCTCCTTTTAAGTTTGGCAGGCAGGAAGCAGGAAACCCAGTCTAGGCCTTTCCCACAGGGAGATGCTGCTCTGACACCCTCAAGCCCACCCTTGGAGACTCATGATCATTTCCAGCTCCCCACACAGGAGAGAAGTAGTGTACCCTCCAGGGAACCAATCCCCTCCATTTGTAGCCTGGGGCCATATGGAATGTGTCATGCTCACCTCAGGGAAAGGCTCTTGCCCTGAAAGCTCAGGTCTGGACACCCTGCAGGAGCTTAGGGAATCCCTGGATTCATCAGCCATCTTACCACCTTGAGATGCTTGATTTAGGTTAGGGGAGAACAAAGGGAAAGAGGAAGCATCTTACACATAAATGACCTGTTCAACAACTTGATCACAACTGGTGCTTCACTTAGACACTGTTGGGTCCAAACTGGTTCTGAGAATCACATCCTTCCTGTCCTTAGAGGTCCTGCAGAGTTAAGGGAGTAATGACAGTCAGCGCTCACAGAGTACTTTCAAGCCCTTACCTTATGATTCTTTAATCTCACAATATGTATTGTAGCCCATGAGGTATAGTCTATCATCTCCACTTTAGAGATAAGGGAACTGAAGCACAGAGAGAAATAAAGTGAATTGCTCAGGGTCACAAGGCTTCTAGGCAGTGCAGCCATGGGTTGAGTCATGCAGTCTAGACTATGTGGTCTTAACCACTCCACTACACCACTCCACCCCCAGGACCACAAAAGGTCTGTGGAAGCAGATGTTCATGGCTCTGAATCCAACTGTTATTTATCAATGATGTTGCTATAGTTTGAATATGAATAGTGTCCCCCAGAGATTCATGTGCTAAAAAGCCTTAGTCATCAGGATAACACTACTGGGAGATACTATGGACCTTTAAGAAGTTAATCCTAGTGGGAGAGCCTTAGGCCATAGGGGGCAGGCCCTCAAGAGGAAAATGTGAGGTCCCAGTCTCTTAGAGCATCTCGCTCTGCTTCCTAATTCATAATGGGAGAGTCCCTGCCATCGCCATCAGAGCCCTCGCCAGACAAAAAGTAGGGTGAACAAAGAAATTGAGTTAACTGATCTCAGACCAGAACTCCCAGAGCTATGAGCAGCTAAATAAGCATCTCTTTCCTTCATAAGTATCCTGTCCCAGGTACTTCATTATAGTGACAGAAAGCTGACTAATACAGATGTGATGGGCAAGTCTCTCAGTCTCTGTATTCATTAGTCTCCTTTTCCTTTTGTGAAAAATAGAGCTAATACTTACCTCAAAAGGTTGCTGTAAAAATTAAAATGCGGTAAGCACAGGGTTGCTGTCCACAAGTGTCTCAGTCATTTCCTTGTCTCTGGGACACAATGCCCAACACCCATAACTTAAAGAGAAGAAGTATATTTGGCTCACGCTTTTAGTCCATAGGTGGCCAGCTCCAAGGGGAAAGGTGGAAGAGGCCTGGGGAGAGAAAGCAGAGATCAGAAGAGACAAGCAGGGGAGGGAGACACCCCCTTCCAGGTCACCCTCCAGTGACTACCCTAACAGCACATTTTGCTATAAATGCCCCCATGATTAAATCCTCTTCAGAAAGCTCCACCTACAAGTACATGAGGCTTTGTGGGGACATCCAGATATAAACCATAACAACAAGGTATTCATTTCCTGGTTCAAGGGCTGGGCCCCCTTCACACTCACTGTGGAGACAGGCCTTCTGACCTGGGCAGGAAAGCCCCTGTCCATATTTGAAGTCTTGGTATCACCTCCCTGATCTGATGCCACAGCCTTATCTTTTTCTTTGGTGGCTGTTCTCCATTTCTTCTTCCTGTTACCAGTCCAGATCTCAGCCCTCCTCCAGAGGTGAGGGATCTTCAACCACTTCCACCCCTGAAACTACTGGGCCCTTGCATCTCTGCCCACCTCCCTGGCCATACCTGATGCATGCCTGGGTTGGTGTCTGAGGCCTTTTTCCAAATACTGGCAGGGACTGTGCCTTCAGGCACAGTCACTTGGAGCACACTGCTTTGCCGGTGCACATCTCAGATGTGTGGCCAAATGGCATTCTTGGGGATGGAGTGTAGCTCAGTGGTAGGTTGCTGGCTTAGTCTGCATGCATAGGTCCTTGGGTTCAGTCCCTAGCACTATATAGGACAGAAGTAAGGAAGGGAAGAGAGAGAAGGGGAGGGGAGGAGAGAGACAAATAAAATAGGAAAATAAGATCCTCACAGCTTACCTAACTTACCTCACAGCTGAACTAGCCCCTCTAAAAGAGACCACCCAGCAGGCATGAGGTCACTGTGCTCAAAGGCTGCCTCATGCTCAGCAGTCAGGGAGGCGGATGCAGAGAAGGCAGCGGGGAACAACACTGGCAACGCTCCTCTCGTACTCTTGCCTTTTGGGGAGAGAAAGCTTCATTGCCTCCACAGAAAGCTGGGACTAACTTCTCAGTTGTGAAAACAGGGTCAGTTCTACTCCCTGGTTTGCCCTGGGTGTGTGTGTGTGTGTGTGTGTGTGTGTGTGTGTGTGTGTAAATAACTGGGCCACATCTGCCAAGTTTTGATGTCGTTAGATAGGGTCCAAGAAGATCACCCTAAAAAAGAGATGGGGACCTCAACTTAGCCCAGCAGGTTCTTGATTTACTGTCACATTAAAAAAAAACACATTTCAGGAAATGTCAGTGAGAAGCACGAGCTAATTTATTTGGCAGAGTTAGAAAGTAAGGGAAAATGGGAAGGGATTTCAGTCTGGGAAGCACAGCTCAGATGAAGATGAGACTGACCTGTTAACAAAGGAAAAAGACCAACTTTTATGGGTTTGTTGTGGTGGATGAGGGTCTGGCGAATCATCATCTCAGTCCTGGTTTTGCAAGATGACTCTGGAGAAGTCCTTGTAGCTTACAAGTCCTGCTCGCTCAGTCTCTAGCAGCTGACTGTTTCTGCTTGGAGCAATCTCAGTCTTGTGGAGACTGCTGGAATCCAAAGTGACTAGAGTTCTAGACACCCATTGGTCGTTGAAGTTCCCTGTAAATCTCTTTTGATGGCCTTAGTCTTGAAAGGGGCTGAGCTGGGTTATGTGAAGTGATTACCATTCCTATATGCAGAGCTGAGCAAGGATCTGACTCAAAATTTTAAGGTACTAAACGGGGCAAATATAAAATGAAAGACAAGGTTTTAATTACCCATTGGGCATTTGTAGACATAAGAGTCACTTGTTCTGTTTTATTTTGGCTTTTTAGCAAAATTAGTTTTTAAATCCTTGACTGCCTCAGAAGAAAATACAAATCATGTTTTCAGTGAATAGCAGGTTAAGGACTCAGGTGTTGGTTTGTCCTCTGTCCCCATGGTGATCTCTGATTGTCTCATTGGGGCAAAATAGACAATGCTGAATGGAAGCAGATGAACAAGATGTCTGCTGTTTGCAAGAAGCTTGTAGTGTATAGCTCACGACCACACCAAATAAGTGATTGTTAGTTCCCAGAGCACATTGGATTTTATTCATGACCAAGTAAAGGGAGGTTCCAGTCCTTTGTTTAGATATGACTTAAAAGCAGAACTCTGTGATTCTTTCCCCTTATATGATTAATCTTCAGAAAAAGAGAATCATGACCATGCTATTATCTGCTGCTCTTGATTGGAGGGGCCAAGATCTGGGTCAGAGCTCTGGACTGTCTGTAGTTCATTTATTGAGCCCTCACTGTGTAGATTAAGGGTAAGTCTGAGGCTAACAGCACAACCTTGCCATAGTGGAAGCTGCTTACCTCTGATTACTGCCAGCCTTCAAATATGGACTTGATGTTCACTTGGCCCTCGTGGTCATACCTGAGTCTCTCACAGGGCCACCAGCCCTCCCTTCCTCTCTCACCACGTACTCCCTGGACTTCACACTAGAATACAACTGTAATCAGTTCTCCCCTACCCCATTTCCTTATCGCATTCCTCTTAAGCTACTCCTCACCTGGCTCAAGTTTTGGGGACCTGAGGAAAGAGGAGATCATCCTGTGATAAGGTTTTCCTTTCTGTGTTCCAGTACTGTGGACTGAACCTCAGGCATTCACACTGAGCACATCCCCATCCCTTTTTATTTTTTTATTTTGAGATAGGTTCTCACTAAGTTGCTCAAGCTGGGCTCAAACTTGTGACCCCTCTGGCGCCACCTCCCAGTATGCTGGGATTGCAGGCATGCACCACCATGCCCAACAAGGCCATTTCTTCCTAAGACTCTGTGGGGCTGATTTGAAGTTTTCCCATCCCCCGCTACTAGAGAAGGGGGAACCCCTCCAGCCCCAGCTGGCCACAGCTCCCATTCACCTCATCCATCATCCAGGCAGGTGGGCCCTAGAGAGAACCACCAGCAGGACAAGGGTAATTAGGATCCATTAAGGAGATGAGGCTGAGCTGGGGATGGGGGTGTCCATCCCCCACCCAGTTCTCCGTGGGGCCATCAGGCACGTGGAGCTTATTCCCAGAGCTCCTGAGGCATGGGAGGAAACTGGCTAAGTGAGCATCTTGAGGATAGAGGGGCCTGGAGCTAATGCAGGCACCATAAACCTGAGTTGGGCAGAGAAGGTAGAGGGAGGAGAAAGAGCAAACAGGCTCTCCCAGCAGGAACTAGTGCGGTCACTTGTTCCTGAGCCAAGGTCAAAGCTGATGACTCCACGCTCTGCAATCAAGGCTGCTTTCAGAGCCTCCCTACAGAGCTCTGCTGAGGGTCCTCCTGGTACACTGGTGCCTGCGCAGCGGCTCTCAGGGCATTGACTGCAGAAGACCCTGGCCAGAAAGCAAATGCATTCTTTGAGAGAGGTGACAAATCAACCTCTTAGCAGCTCATCAAGCACCTTCTTCCTGATTAATCTACCAGACAGGTTGACCTGACAGAGAACAGGAATGCTCAGTAGCAAAACTGTGTGTTTTTTTTTCTTTTTTGATCAGATCAGAAAAACTGGATGGTGTGTGGTTATGGTGAGGAGGATAGACAAAAAGCGAGATCTAAGAAGCACCAACTGCAGGTGAACCAAGATCAATGCCCACCTCTCTCCTGGCCTGGCCCCACTGGAGGCAGAACAGGAGAAGTTGTTCCAGGGTACTGCACCAATGACGGAGAAAGCCAAGGCCCATGGGTGCTCACAAACACCCTAAGGGCACAAGGTCCCGACTGAGGGTGAACACTCAACCTTCAGACAGTGCCCAACCACCAGAAACTCTCAGAAGCTATGCAGTGGGCTCTGGCTACTACCTTCCCCCATCAACCTCTCCTTCCGAGGCAGTGAGGAAGGACAGAGGAGCCCCACATTTCTGGGCAGCACAAATGTGTGGAAAAGATGACAGCAATGACCATGTTTCCCCCAAAATAAGAGCTAGCTGGGAAATAATCAGCCTTGAAAGCTGGAGCAGCCCCTGCTTACCTTACTTGCCTTATAGAGTAGCCACCGAGCAAGAGAATAGTGACCACAGGTAAGGCAAGTATAGGCTGATTGCAGCTGGCATTTTTGATCTCTGTTTTTCAAGGCTGATTATTTTCCAGCTAGATCTTATTTGCAGGGAAAGAAGGGATTTTTCTTTCTTTCTCTCTCTCTCTCTCTCTTTCTTTCTTTCTTTCTTTTTTAAAGACAAGGTCTCATTGTGTTGGCCAGGCTGGGCTCCAGTTTTCAGGCTCAATAGTCTTCCCACCTCTTCGTCCTCAGTACCTGGGACTACAGCCATATGCCACCACACCAAGTGGTTAGAGTGATTCTTGGCTTTCGGGGCAGTGCTTGCTCTATATAACTGCCTGCATCCTCCTGCAGTGTCAGTAGCACTTACCTCCAAGAGATAACGCGTCACCAGGGAACAATTTGCCACTACATGACATGCCCAAGGTCACACAGCTAGTGACTAACAGTCTGGACAAAACCACTTCATTTTATTTTCAATAGAAAGCTCAGTTTCTTAATGCACAAAAGCTGTTTTTATCATGTAAGTCCTGGCAAGTCCTCCACACCTGCACATCTAGAGTCTTTATATGCATCTGAACTCTTCACTTGCTCATTCAGAAATTATTTCAGAACTAGTGAAAAGATGCCCCTATAATGATCTGCACACCAAGCCCTCAGGGAGAGCGCTCCCCGGGTGGGCAGCTCACAGGCTGAGCCTGGTTTTTATGCAGGCAGGAGGACCAAGAATGTGCAGTTGTGGGAGCCATGTCAGATTGGTCAAGGTCGTCCATTCTGTGGCTTAAAGTCTCCAAGAAGAGGACAGGAAAAGAAAAACTTTGTGCTTTTGGTCATTTACTTGAAGCTGAGCCCTAAGTAAAAACAAAAAAGAAAGCAGGAAGATACACTTTGATTAGAATTTGATGTATTTACTGTAAGCATAAATGCTATCTGAAATGTGTTTATTAGGTCTATTGTTGTTTCTTCTTCCTCTCATCTCTCCTCTTCCTCCTCCTCCTCTTCCTCATCTTCTTTTTCTCTGCCTCCACTTTCTTCCTCCTGCCTCAGTACCTGGGACTTCTTCCTCCTGCCTTTCTTCCTCCTTTCTTCTCTGCCTCCCTCTTTCTCCTCCTTCTCTGTCTTCTTTGAAAGGACCAGGGAAACGCAGTTCCATAATGCCTAGCTAGGGTCTGAAAGAAATAGGAAGCATCTAGGTTCAGGCCAAGGACAGTGGCCGAAGCCTCCTCCACCTAGTACACCCTGACCCTGCTACAAGGAACCTGGAGAAAGGCATCCATCAGCTTCCTCTTTCCCAAGACCCTTACAGAGCAGAAGTGAATTGAACCTGTAGCCTGGATGCCTTTATCTGGCTGAGCCTCCTGTGGGACTGACCTCCCTTTGCCTTCCTTTGATATGTTCTTAGTCGTGATAGCAGCAAAACCCACATGAGACCAGGAGATGGGAGAGGTCAATTACTAATGTGCTGAGGGGTAAAAAACATAAGTTCTAGTACTGAGGCTTGATGTTAAGTATAACGGGACCTAATAATTCAGAAAGTCAGAAGCTTGAATCTACCGCAAGGCTCCCCAAGGCAGAGTGGCAGTGAATGGCCGCACACATTTGCATAATAGCTTTCTTGTTGTTCCCTTTATTCTTTTTGTTGCTTAAACTAATTGCTTTTAAGCACCCTGTTATTTCCCTCCTGCATTTGAAAGGAGCTAGCTCCAGTGATCCACAAAACGGTAACCGGCATCAACACAATGCAGTTGTTATACTTTCATAAATGTGGGGATGTGGAAGAGACGAAGCTCCTGATGGAGACAGCCACAGGAACATTTCCTTCTCCCCCTTGGTTAAATGGGCTGGGGAAGCCTTCCTGTCCAGCTGGCTTCACAGGTGTACCACCTGTAAACCTCAGTGTATGCCCCATGCTCAGCAGGACCCTCGGGTTAGAAAGGCAGTGTTCCGTTTAATGCTCCGCCATCACCATCTAGAAATTCAATAATGTTTAACAGGGGCCCCAAATTCTCATTTCATTTCATTCACAACTCCATGGAGATGGTGGGGACCAAGATGAGGGATTTGGGGACATGACTGTGATAGAACCCACAAGGTTTGGCCATCAACTTGATGTGAAGTAGGGGAGAGCGAATGTCCAGGAGATGTCTGAGATGATCCCAGCCAAGTCTGTCTGGGGAGTGAGCAGACAGCAAGCTGTCTTCTACAACCCACAGGGATGAGGTGGAAGACAGGTTTAGGGTGGGGGCTGGCAAGTCCAATCATGTTATCTGGCTCCCCTGGCAATCACAGTCCCTCCTCTCAACCCTGCAGACCTCATACTCATCAGCTGCCATTCACCTAGTCTTTCTTCCTGGAACAATCTCGAGACATCTCACAGATGACCTGAGCTCAGGGAGAAATGAAAAACTTGTGCTCCGCATGCTCTCCCAAGATTCTAGGACTCCCCAAACACTAATGTGCTGGTACTTCATTTTTTTCTTGATGTGCTGTGATATTAGAACAGGCTGATTTAGACCTTAGCTTAGCACTTAGGAGAAAAACACAAAACAAAACAAAACAAAACAAAAAACACACAGAAGGATTTTATTACAGTGAAATTTCAATTGTGACCTCCCCAAAAGAGAAAGCATGAAATTGTGTATGCACTGAGGGTTAATTGTGGCTTTAGTCTCTCCAGCAGCTTCAAGACCCTGCAGGACTGCAGTGGAAATGATGGGGTCTGGCCCCTGTTCTAGAAGCCTCCTGCATGTGTTTCCCCAGCCCTGGGATCCTCTTCCTGTTTGTTGTGCTGACTCTTACATATGTTTACTTCTGTGCCTGTTTCTGGGTTTGTGTCTCGCACATGCCAAGACCTTTTAGCAGGAAAAAGACTCTTAGTAGAGAAGGACTTGTCATTCCCCTGAGAAGCACCGTCTTACTTGCAGTATTTTGCTCTGAGGGAGGGCTGTTTGGGAGAGTGACACATTCTTCCCCTATTACTTGGGACCCACAGGTACTGCCTTTGAGCTGGAGGCCTATCTTTCTCTGCTCTGTCCAATAAGCTAGCCACTGGCCACAAGCACGTCTTTGAATTTAAAAGTAAATTCATTAAAATAAGACACCCCTCACACTGGGAATTGAACTCAGATTGAATTGGGGATTAATGCAGTCTTATTACTGAGCTGCATCCCTAGTCTGTTTTCTCAGTTATTTACTTGAGACAGGGTCTCACTAAGTAGTACAGGCTACACTCAAACTTTCAATCAACCTGACCACCTCCCTCAGTGCTGGAATTACATGCATGCAGCACTCTGCCCAGCTTTAAAATAAAATAAAGTTTAAAATTCAGTTCTTCAATCCCACTGGCCACATTTTACATGCACCATAGCCACAAGTGGCTGGTGGCCACATCTTGGACAATGCAGACCAGGGACAATTCCATCATTTTAGAAAGTTCTATTGAGCAGTACTATTTCATTCCACCTGCATCCAGATATCTCTTGAAAGCTGTAGGGCCAGAGTGTGTGGTCCAGGACCTTCTCACTTTACAGTGAGACTGAAAGTCTACTAGAGAGGGAAAGAAGCCCACAGCCCTCAAAGGCCTCAGGGATACTGTGGGGACCATGCAAAGAGCCAAGGGGACTCAGTCTTGGGAAGCTAAAATGGGAGGCAGGGGGAACACCAGAGGTGGCCTTTGCAGGGTTATAGTCTAACCTTAGCTCCAAGGCAGAGTTTGGGGAATACACAGGTAAGGTTAGCCACATCTGGCTGTCTGGCTCACTACAGAGAAAAAATCTACCCCCACCACTACCACTTGTTGTGGCTTGTTCTAGATGTTCCCCCAAACTTCATGGGCTTATATGTGGGACTTTTTGGAGGTAGCTGGATCTGGAGTGTGAGACTGGGATTAAGGTACTGGATTAGTCCACTAATTGGTTTATTATAATTCTAGGTATGGGTAACGGGAATCCCCACCCTGAATGTGGGTGGCACTACCCAAAAGGCTTATAACCTACATGGAATAAAAGGGAAAGGGAGGTTTGTTGCTGCTGCTGCTGCTGGTGGTGGTGCTTCATTTGCTGTCACTTACCTGCCCTGCCATGGACTATTTCTCCAGTGCCATGCCCTTCTGCAATGTCACTCTGCCTTGGAGCCAACTGACTATGGATTGAAACCTCTACAAACTGTGAGCTAAAGTAAATCTTTCATCCCTTAAGTTTGGATGTCAGGTATTTTGTCCCAGCAACAAGAAAAGTAGCTAAGATACCACCACTTCCTGTACCACTGCCAAAGGAACATCAAAGCTACAGACAGGATACTGCAGGGCACTTAGAACCATCTGTAAGCTACCCCAACTGGATGTTGACATGTAGGGGTGTTGTTGTGGCTGGCCTCTAAGCATTGGAGCACCAATCACCATTCCCTTCCATAAGCCCTGTTGTCTCTCCCACCAGCCGGTCCCACCAGCAGCTCAAAGAATGACTTCCCACTTGAGGATCTAATCACTGTCTGAAGATTCTGTTTCCCCACCTTTAAAATGCACTTCATAAGGCAGACATGGTGTCACAGGCTTGTAATCCCACCTACTGATGTAGCTGAAGCATGAAGATCACCAGTTTGAGCCAAACTGAGGCAAATTCAGAAGATCCTACCTCAAAATTTAAATTTAAAATTAGGTTAGGAATGTAGTTCAGTGGTAGAGCAGTGCTGGACTCAATGCCCAGTACTATTTAAAAAAAAAAAAAAAAGCATTTGCACTTCATAAGGTGAGCTGAGGGTAGAGCAGAACGTCACTTTGGGGACAGACAGGTCACTGAGATGAGCTAAGTAGACATTTTAGTGGGAAGCTCTCCAGAGGCCACTTGTCTGCCCCCTGCCTGGTGGGGGTGGAATGACCACCCTCTTTTCTGAGCATCCCTTCCCATCCTTTCTTCTTCTGTGAAGCTTTAGCAATGCACAAAGGAGCCTGTGTCTCCCCTTCACCATCCTCTGGTCTCCTTGGCAACAGCCCTGCCCCTTCAATGACCCCTCTCCCAGGGTTTTCTCAGCAGGACCATGAGGGAGATGTGGAAATGCAGAGGAACTAACAGCTCACAGCCAATGCTTCTTTCTTTCCCTGAGCCAGCAGGCTGAGAAGACTGCTGCATCTGTGAGCTTCTCTACCTGCCTGGGCAGCCCACAATGTTTGGGCCACTTGATTGCATGAGTCCAAATGATTTTGTTCTTCTTTCTGTTTCTGAGAGGTTAAGAAGGAATGGGTACTATTCACTGCCAGACCCACCCAAGCAGGTCTTTGGCCCCTCTTGCCCCTCCATCGGGATGGACACTTGTTTCCTTCTTTTCTAGTGCTAAGGATCAAAAGCAAAACCTCATACATGTTAGGTAAGTGCTCCTCCACTGAGCTACATCCTCAGTTCAGCTGAGTCCCTTTCAACTGGGGAAAATAAAAATACCCACTGACTGACAGTTAGCCAAACTCTACATTAGGACAGAGTGGGTAACGGGTCCTGATAGCTGAGATGGGCAAAAAATTCATAGCAGAGTAAAGCAAGAGTGAAGCTAGCTTTAAGCAAGGTATTGGTGACTACTGATACAGCGAGATTTTAGAAAAATTATCTCTCAGGTCTAAAATTGCTCCATTTACAGATGGTAAGATCTGGAATTCCACCATTAGAGATTCATTATGTTAGCTATATAAATTATTTTTAAAATATTTTAAATAAAAACCACCCTGCTTAGGAATATGCCCATTTCTTGAGCACAAGATAAGATATAGAAAATAGGTCAGAGAATAGTGATCTGGAGTGAGTTTGTCATTAGATTTATTCCTAAGAACCTTGATATGTGAGAGACAAATTTTTCTTATGTCCTAATTTCACTTGGGTCTGGTTCCAAGTAGGTGATCTAGATTGAGTTTCTTGAATTTGTGTTGCAACCAAAGTCAAGACTTTATTTCTTAATGCCATAATTTCCCACATTCCATCTTGTCAAAAATGCAGTCAAGAACAGAATCAGAACTGACACTAAGAAGCACCAGGAATTCTATATTCTTTTTCTGATAGGCCACTCACATTCATTACAAGTAATTCAAGTAGTCAGTTCCAAGAGCAGATGCTCCCTGCCCAGTGCCCACCATTTAATCAGACAAAACCCATAGGCACACCTATTTTAAGCAAGCCCCTGTTTATCATTTAGGATGATTTCAGCTACAAAACCCAGGGAAACCAGATACATGTATATTAAATGATAACATTTTAGAGTTATGTAGCAAGAATCCTGGAGGTAGGCGGGGTAGTTCCGGGTTGGTTAATATATATATTCAACCACGCCATTGAGATCTCGGCTTCTTTCCATCATTGTTCACTGTCGGGTTTAATCAGCTGGTCTTGTTCATCATGGTCATAGGATGCCTAGCATAGGTCCAGATACCTCATGTTTTCATGAAACTACTCAACTGAAGAGAAGACCTTTTCCTACCATGAGTCTCTTTTTATCAAGTGGAAATCTTTTTTTTTTTTTTTTTTTTTTTTTGGACACAGGCTGTCACTATGTGGTTCAGGTTAACCTTGAACTCACTACATAGGCCAGGTTAGCTTCCTCGAACTCTCAATGACCCTTCTGCCTTAGCCTCCCAGTCCTGGGATTATAAGCAGGCACCACCACGGTCAGGCTTTATTGAAGAAATTACTCCATCTTTGGTTTCATACCTCATTAGCCAACACTAAGTCATGTGACCTTTCACAGATCAACAGTGAGAATGAAACGAATCAAGATCCATGCCTCACCCTCCTGGAAAGGGGGCTAGAGATAAAGTCACCTTTCTGAAGCAATCATCTCAGAGAAAATATGGATATGGAACAAGATTGGAAAGATCTGCCTCTCCTTGTTCCATCTCCTCATAAAAGAACTGGGCTAGACTCTCAGCTAAGCTAGGAAAGTTGGGGATCAGGCTGTATGCTGGCTGGTAGGATCTATCTCCTTTTCCTTGAGTCATGGCCACTGAGGGCCTGAAATGGTGTGATCACCTGACCCTTGGAAGACCTTGTCAGGTTTGTGTCTGATCCTTCTCTCCTCCTCCTTCCTTCTGTGCCAAGAACATCAGGCTGAAATTCAAACTGTGCGCTCCCTATACTCCTCTGTTGAATCTGGGTTCCATCTACCCTAAGGGACAGTGTCAACACTGTCCTATGGGCCAAGCAAGGTCTCTACAGAGCTGGCCCAGGACCTCTCCATCCTCAACTCAAACAGTTCTCCCACATGCGTCACAATCCAGCCTGCTGATCTCCCCTGCCCTTCACACAGACACTCTTCTCTGCCCAGAAAACTCCTGTTCACCTCCAGTTATGGGCTCCTGCCATCCCCTCTACCAGGGAGTGTTTTTAAATGAGGCTAAAATTGGATGCTCCCACAAACCTCTAGTGTAGATCATGTTTCTTTGGTTCAAGGTTGTTTTCCCCTTTAGACAGTGAGCTCTGAGCTCCACATGGCAGCCAAACAATAAACCAGGATGCAGAAGGAGCTCGCTTTGAAGTCCAAGAGGGGATGCACATCTAGAGGTTTGGTAACTGTAGACTGAGACAACTGGTACCCCTGTCTCCCCCTGGAAGACCAGAAGCCAAATGCTAGGGTGTGCAGGCCCTGGATCTGCCCCACGCCCACTCAAAGGAGACAGTTCTGTCAGAGCCACCAAGAAGGAAAAGTGTTGAGGAAAAAGATCAGTGACCACGGCACAAAAGGTAAAGAAACGCCTGCAAAAGAATTATCTGAGGATTGGGACTGTTGTCAAGTAACAAAATACTCAGGAAGTTTTAATGCATCTTCCTGCAGATTACTTGTCAAATAGAAAAGAAAAAGAAAAAATGCTTCAGAACAGAGAAACTTGTCTGATACCAACTGGATCGTGCAACTGAAGCGAAAGTCATCAATAATGGGATAAATTCAGATCATTTGCTTTCTCCTCATGGAGGCAGAGCACAGCATAGCTTCTGTACCCCTTCCTAATCCAGGGGAAACCCAGACAGGCCCAATCCAGGAATACTGTACACAGGAAATGCTCTGTGCTCTTTAGAAATGTCAAGGTCGGGGCTGGGGATTTAGCTCAGTGGCAACGCGCCTGCCTGGCAAGCGCAAGGTCGTGAGTTCGGTTCCCGGTACCGGAGAAAAACAAAAAAACAAAAAAACAAAAAAACAAAAAAAAAAAAGAAATGTCAAGGTCACAATAAACAAAGAAAGGCTAGGGAAGTATTCCAAATAAAAGAATGTAAAGAACCACAACTTCTAAGGTAAAGTGTGATTCTGAGCCAGAAGAGAAAAAGATTGCTACAAAGGACATTATCAGGATCACTGGTGAAATTGAAATATAGGATACATCATATCCTATATCATATCACTGTTAAATGCCTTGATTTCAGTAAGGTTATGGAAGAGAAAGCCCTTGTTCTCAGGAAATAGACACTAAATTATTAAAGGGTAAAGGAACATTATGTATGGACCTTACTCTCAAATGGTTAAAGAAATAGATGCTATGTATACATTTTGAAAGATAACAGTATGGCCAATGAGACAAAATACTAACAATGCATGGCTGTGTGAGGGCATTCTTTGTACTTTTTCTTTTGAAATCTGTGTTTGAAATTTTTTCAAAATAAAAAAGGAAAAAGAACAAGGACCTGAGAGAAGAGCTCTTGACCTCAAGAGGGAAGTACAAAGAACTAACCTAATTCTTCTCACAATGACGTGGTCTCAAGAATTCAGGTTGAACTCTCTCAACAAGGGAACACAAAAAGAACAGAGCTGTTTTCCTAACCTCTTCTTCCTTCAGAATCTAAAAAATATGCCTCCCACATTTGTACCTGTTTTCTCCCCATATTCCAGAATCTCCCAGATTCCATCTCCTTGGGAAGTCGATACTGAAATCTGTCTTCCCACAAATCATTCCATGTGGCCCTGGAATGTGAAAATGCCAAAGAAGCTGGCTGGCAAGGAGGAGGCTGCAGTCTGGTAGAAATGTGAGTGACAGGTCGCATAAAGGCTGTGCAGGGCGCTGTAGAGCTTCGTGGGACACAGTTGGGAGGGGCGCTGACTCTTGGGAGGAAACTCCAAAAGCAGTTGCGGGATACTACAAGACCTGGGCATGGAAGGAAGATTTCCAAGTAGGGTAGGAGAGGAACGATGGAACTCCCAAAAATATGCAAAATGAGAAAAACCTCAGAACAATTAATTAAAAGGCCAGGTCTGTTCTGGGAGTAACCAGTATTCAGGGAGAACATGGAGTATAAATGCAGTGGGAATAGGTAAGTTTTGTCAGACAACGGTGTTGTTGCCTACTTGCCATAGAGTCTTGGCAAAGGGAAGCCTAGAGCAGACGAGAATAACATGATCAGATATGATTTGCTATAGAAAATTCTGGTTGTTATATGGCATATTAGTTAGGGCTCTCTAGAGGAATAAATTCAATGTAAAATATATGCATGATTGTACAGGGGATTTATTAGGTAGGCTTACAGGACCAGAAGAAGCAGAAGAGTCCCACGGGCTGTCTGCTGGATCAGAGTAGAAGAACAAGTGGCAGGCTGAAAGCTTGGAGGCTCATTGCAGAGTGTCACTGGTGTGAGTCAGTGTGGGAAGGCGAAGGAGTCTGCAGTGGAAGGCTGAAGACCCTGGAGACAACCTCCGAAGGCAATAGCAAAGACCAGAGCTCCTCCAAAAAGGGATACGTTTCCTTCTTTCCTCTGTTCCAATCAGACTACAAGGCTATAGGTTGGTGTCACACACATCTGGAGTGGGTTTTCCCCACTTAGTTTGCTGGCCTACATGTCAATCATCGACAGACACGCTCATCACTCTGCCAGCCGGCTCGGCAGCGCTTATGTAAGTTGACACATCACAATTAACAATGCTTATGGGAAATGCACTGGAAAAGGGCAGAATGAGAGAAGGAAGAAGAGGTAGGAGGCTATTAGAATAACTGGGGCTTGAGAGGGCCGGGCAGAGCCAGCGCTTGCACAGCCTCGAAAGAGAGTGCCTCCCACATTCCCAGGGTGCACGTCCCAGAAGGAGGGGCTGAACTTGGGAGTAGAATAGCTATTTTATGAAAGTGATTGAATCTCCAGGATGCCTGTGAGTATGGGAGTGACTCAGAGAGAAGAAAAGGAAAATTTAAGGAAACTCCTGGGGACAAGAGTTTGTGCAGTGCCAAGTACATGGGAGATGTGATAAATTGTGATGACTGACAGAACAAGAGGCAGAAGCCACCTTCCTCTGGGCAAAGGTACTGACAAGCTCCCCAAAACACCCCCACTAATGAGGACATTAACAAGGGGCCTGTCTCCCGCCTTGTGTTGGTTGGCTGAGCAGGTCTGTCTTCCAGCCAGTTGGCCAATTACTGGTGAACAAGGAGGAACTCTGAGAGGGCTGGGCTACCTTCCCCATGGGGCAGAGTCCAGAAGAGCCCGTAGGCCCTAATCCTGGTCAGCTGACCTGCTCCAAGCATAGTCCTGGGCCTTATGGTACAAATGGAATTGTCGTGAATGTCACAGACTCCACTTCTCCAAGGGCCAGAGGGGCAGGGATAATATTTTTATTCTCCAAATGGGATTGTCTGCTATAACAAACTACTGTAGACTGGGAGATATGTTTTCCAAGGAAAATTCATGTCTCACGGTCCTGGAGGATGGGAGGTCTAAGATCAAAAGAGATACATGCTTGGGAAGAGAGAGCACTGTTCTGCTGTGTCCTCATGTGGTGGAGGGAGGAGGGGGCACTCTGGGGCCTCTCCTGGGGCCAGTAACTCCTTTCCTTTCATGAAGGTTCTATCCTTAAGAGCTCATCATCTCCCAAAGCCTATCTCTTACTACTGGCACCTTGGTGGCCAGGACTTCAACATAGGAATGGGAAGTCCAGAGAGGTAATGCCCGTTACAAGGACAGTGCCTCCAGGAAGTTTTCCTTTTACTTTCTTGTTCCTGGGCCTTCTGCATTCGTATTTTCTAGCTGTCTTATATTTTATAGCATGTGAGTGGTGTTTCTGTGTCCAGGATGGCTGTCCTTGGAGATGAGGAACACCACTGTCATTACCTGTCCTTAACCCCCATGTCACAGTGAAGTGAGGAAGGGGTCCTAGCAGGCTGACTAAATGTCAGGTGGCAATAGAGGAATGCTTGCCATGTGTTTTCTGACACACTATTTCACATGAGACCAGTGCCTGTAATACTAAAGAGGACACTGAGGCCCCTGCACATGGCAGAGTTTATCCAAGTTCACATAACTGGCAGGCACTGGGTCTAGGTCTGCTGATGCCCCCTTGGTGCCCGAGGCAATCAAGAATTGTGCAGATTCCTTGGGAAGCACAAGGGCTCTGGCTTCAAGCCACCTGTTTCCGTTCTGAGCTTGCAGCCTCATGACCTTGGGGAAGGGGCTGAAGCCCTCTGATCCTTGGTTTCCTACATCTCAACAAGAGCAGGGGGCTGGGTATTTAGCTCAGTGGCAAAAAGCGCCTGCCTGGCAAGCGCAAGGTCATGAGTTCAGTTCCCGGTACCGGAGAAAAACCACAAAAAAAAAAAAAAACAAGAGCAGGGATGGTGGTAATGTTTGCCCCAGATGGAAGCTGCTCGACCAGCACTTCTCACACTTTACACAACTAGGAATCACCTGGGGGTCTTGTGTACATGTCCGTTTGCCTCAGTGGATCTACAGGTGGGGTTGGACTGCCACTGTGTCATCAGCACCTCATGATATCAAGTCTGCTACTTCATGGACCATGCTGAGTGATGAAGACGTAGAGATCCTCAAGGTAGGGAAACAACAACAAAAAACATTCCCAGTCATCTAGCTGTAGAGCCGTCTCAGCTATTTAAAATGATGCTCCATTAATTAATATAGAACATGCTAAAAGAGCGGAGGTAGAAAAGATATAAAATAGAATCCTGCTGTGTTTAAATATAGTTAGATATACATGATCAGGTCTATCAGATAAGAGAGAGAGAGAAAGAAGAAAAAGGCACATATCAGAAAGTATTGATAGTGATTATCTCTGGGGGATGGGATTGCAACACATAATTCTTTTCCTTGTAAGTGTTTGAATTTTCCCATTTTCTGCTATAATGATGCCTTTCTTTTGTAATATGAACAATGATTTCCATCATTAAAAGAACTCTCCCATTTGCCTGGCAATACACTTATTTATTGCACTTGTTATAATCAGATGGCAGCTCCGGGGTGGGCAGTGGGGTCCTTGGGCCGCCGTCAGGGATTACTCCTTAGCCCTTCATGGAGGCATGTGACAAGCGTCAACAGCCACTGTGAGAAGCCTAAGCCCAGACAGCTGCCACCTCCTCAGAAAGATGCTCCAAACATCCAGGGCCCTGGGCAGTGTCCATCCTTAGCACAGACTCTACAGCTTGTGGGGCACCAGTGAGAGGACACGCGGTGACCCTGGACCCTGGAATGGGGCCAAACACTGTCCCTGAATTAAACATGTAGCTTGCAGGAGGGAGCAACGGCTGTGGCATCCTTGACTGACAGCCCCTTAGATTAGCATTCCTGCCGAGTCTTCCGGCTTCTCCCCGGGGCTCTTTCCCTGTGCACCACATTGTTTCACTCTCTCTGCTCTAAATAGTTTATTTTAAGTCCTGAAGACGTTGTCCTTAATAAGTCCTTCCTTCTTATCCCGCAGGGACACATTCACCCTGGTTATTCTAATTTCTGAGTAAGAAAACAGGTAGAGCAGAGGGTGGACCCATGGTGGGCCCTGCAGCAGAGAGCGCTTGAATTATCCTCCAGCCTTGAGCCTGGAAGGAAACTTTCTGACCTTATTTCTCTTATGCCATACCTGCTGCAAGGTCTTATTAGTAGAGGTCTAAAGGAGGGGAATTTGTAGCCAAGAGGATAGGAGCTCTTTGTCCAATCTAGCACTACAGCTCCTTGTAGCCTTCTCTTGGGAGCCTCGGGCAAAGGTGGTGAGAACCAAGGCCCATGGTCACATGGCAAGTGAAAGCGAGGGCTACAAACTGTATTAACAAATAGCTCCAAAGCACTTGATGGTAAACAGCAAGAAGTCCACTTGTCACTTATGTGGGATTTTGAGTTAAAGACACAGATCCCTTCCCGTGGTCACTAAGGACTCAGGCCAATGGCTGCTTTGCCATGTGCAGTGCCAGGCTCCCAAGTGTTCCCTGGGCGTGGTACTCAGCCAGCCATGGGGAAAATGCATTGGCCGAGCACAAAGGGAGGTTTTCAAGGGCCAGGCCTGGAAGTGGCACTCCGCATTTCTGGTCAGTTCCATTTCTAGATCACAGTCCTATGGCCCAATCTAACATCAAGAAAGAGAAACTGTACTAGTAGCATGCCCAAGAAGAACAGCGGATCTTGATGGATAGGCACCGGTTCCACCAAATATTACCTACCGTCAGATGCCAAACTTTGAGTTCACAAGCAAGTATTGATTACATGCTATGTAGACACTAGGAACTCAAAGATGCATGAGACACAGAGTCCCACCCTTGGGAGCCCATCTGCCCAGTAACCAAAGCCTACCTCCTAGCGTTTGGGGATGAGGAGACAGCGTATATCGGGCCCCTCATAACTCCATGCAATACAGATAATAAGAAAGAGGTCCTGAGTCAAGCAGGGTGGCACACACTGTAATCTTAGCCGCTGCAGGCTGCAGCAGGAGGATCACAAGTTCAAGCCTAACCCAGGCAATTCAGTGATTTAGTGAGACCCATGGCTCACTATGGCTCAGTGCCAAGATCTTTGTTTCAAACTCCAGCACTGCAAAAGAGAAAGGAAGAAAGGAAAAAGGGAAAGGAGGGATCTGTGTTCCATGGGCCAGCAAAAAGGACATTACAGAAATCCTCAGGTGAGAGCATTGGGCACATACCTGTGACCAGAATGCCCAAGCCAGGTAAGCATATGTTCAAAAGTGTACATGTGTGTGAATGTGTTTGTAAGTACACATGCATGTACAGGAGCACATGGGTGTACAGGACAAAAAGAGAGAGGATTAAATTGCAGGGGCAAGCACAAACACCAAGATGACACCCAGGATTTGGAGGTAGATTTATTTACATCAACAGGCACTGATCAGGATCATTCCCAGAATATCAGGCTCTGATCTCTGGTGGTCTATGGCTTATATGGGACAAGCAAGCAGGAAGTACAGAGGCAGCATGGCTTGTCAATTGGGGACTGGTGTATACAATGTGACTCAGAGTGACCTGCTATGTATCACAGTGATAAGCCGTTTCTAAGAGACAGGAGCAACAGGAACTGGAACAGGAACTGTTACCTGGGCAACAAACAAACTGAATTATACTGGCTTGGCGGTGGTGGGGGTGGAGTTGGCATTTGCTGCTACAAAATGACCTTCAGAACTAACCAGAATCCTAAACTGATGTGAATCTTTCTCTCTACTCTGAAGGCCAAAGTTTGGATTATCATGGTCTAGAAGTTTGAGTAGTTGCAGATGAACTTTATACTTCCTTTAATGTTCTCTTTTTCTTGGGACTCCTACCTGAAATGACTGAGTTACATGCTACAGAATTTAACAGAAATCCTCCCCCATGATCCTCTAGCCCAATATCTCAGCCTTTCATTGTTCCCCAATTCTCTATCACTGTGTGAGACAGAGGCAACCATAACCAAGTGGGACACAGTGACCAGTGGCTTAGGTCAAGCAGAAATATCCAGTCTCCCAGGGAGCTAGAAGGAAAGCCACATGGTCCAGTGGCTTTCTCAAAGACCAGACATGCAAGCTTCCCTGGCAGAGGCCTCCCAACCCCCAGCAGAACCAGTACAGACAGAACCTTTTCTCACAGAGCAAGCAAGCAGACCACTAAGCTGCAGGAAAAGGAGGAAGAGAGTTCCAAGCCAATGAAGGCCGTTGCACTCCCTAATAAAGTCAGGGAAGGTGAGCATGGTGAGATCAGCCTGGGAGCACTAGGCTGGGGCTGGAGGAGTGGCCAGAAGAGGATAACCAAAGAGGTAGCTAGGAGCTGACTTGTCCATGAACCGTCAATACATTTAGGCAAGGATATGAGGCATGTGGTTTCCAAGTCAGCATGAAACAGTCCAATTCAGGATGAGCCTTTCCCAACTGCAGCCACTGCCCACCAAGAGAGAGGCTACAGTCACCTCAAGGTGACTACCTTCAGCCCCCAGGAGAAGAGGAGCGCTGTGTGGGGTCCAGCCTGTACAATCTAAAGTGCTGCCACTTTCCCTTCTGCTGAGGAAAACCATGCCTGCCAGCACCACCCCAGCCTGCAGCCTTCCTCCTGCTTCAGGTTGAGGTTAGAGAAGCACTGGAGTGGGCTACAGCCATTCTTCAAGAGTCAGCTTATTAGTGCCGGGCATGATGGTGCACACCTGTAATCCCAGCACTTGGGAGCCTGAGGCAGGAGGATCATTGTGAGTTCAAGACCAGCCTTGGCTATAGAGTGAGCTCAAGGCCAGCCTGAACTACATAGCAAGACCCTGTCTCAAAAAAAGAGTCAGCTTATTGCAGTGGGGAAAGACAGGAAGCCATAGTCGTATTAACCCCCCATAGTAAGGTGACTGCAATGATTCCTCCTACCAGTGCAGAGCTTGATAGCTAGCAAGGCCCTTTATTGTCACCTCTGGATATGTGGCCAAGGAAGGGAGGAAGATTCTCCATCCCATCCCTTAATCCTTCAGGCTCAGGCCCATCAGTTACCTTCTTCCGGCAGAGGGGACAAGCCACACACAGTCTGGGTCCTCTTCCTGCCACTTGCACTGGTGGGCGTGGGCTGGGGTACCCTTCCCCTTAGTTGGTGCAAGTATTCTCCCGTGATGGCCCCACCCTGGAAAGAGGCACTGCCAAGGCTTCCTAGGGCTAACGGGATCCTTAGAGGACATTCAGCCACTGCCTCTGCCTCTGGGAAAGACAGGTGGCCCCTGAATCTTCAAGCGCAGATGGGAGCCTGGCCTATTTCTGCAAAATATCCACGAGACATGCCACCATCTGCTTAGGCAGTCAGATGTGTATGAGGATTGGACAAGGCTAAATAGGAGATGGCAGTGGATTTAGGCCTCTCTTATCAGGACACCACTGTCCTATCCGTAGGACACTTTCTGGGGAACATCACAGTTTCCAAGAGACTGACTTGAGGAGCTTCTTAAAGGAGCATTGCTTTTAAAGCACGGACCTTATCCCAAAGACTCTTAAGGCACAGTTCTGGGCTGTGACCCAGGCCCATGTGGTTATGAAACAGCTCATAGACAAACTCTGATGTCTGGCCAGAAAGTGAGCTCTGGCCATCTTCAGCTTGTTGATCTTCATGACTGCCCTAAAAGACAAATAGGACACATATACTTAGACCCAATTTATAGATGGGAAAACTGAGGCTCAGGACAATGGGTAGGACATTTAGTTAGGCTAACATCTAAAGCAGTCTGCAGTCCTCCACATGATGTCCCTATCACACCTCTCTCCTCTTCAGAAGTAAGACAGAGAGACCCTTAGGAAGCTGTCCTTGCTAAGCTATGTACGTCCCAATAGCCCGGAGCCTATGAGTCACGGGGACCTAACTGCTTTCCCGGGATCTGATCACACTCTGTCATGTCCTTCATCTACTTCTGCATCATGGTAGGGAAAGAAGGTAGCCCAGAGAATGGGGGTTATCTCTACAGCCAGGAGTGCTGTCTGCTGAAGACCAGCCCTGCCAAGAGTCGTATGTGTCTGCTGAGGCTCTTTGAGGCAATTTCCAAACTTCTTTGATGACTAAAAAAAAACCAAGAGTCTTATTCAAACAGCAATTTGGGGGGGGGGGTGTACTGGGAATCAAACTCAGGACCTTGTGCTTGCCAGGCAGGCGCCTGTGCCTCTGAGCCATATCCTAATAAAATAGCAAAATTTTTGAAAGACTTTTTAAAATTAAAATAACATTTGGATTTAGACCTTCAGAAGAGGGAATTAGGAAACTATAGTATCAACAGGTGACCTGGTGACCCTCGTCATCACAGAAGCCGGAGGGACCGTGCTCCAAGGCAGTGGTCCTCAAAAGGGCATGATGGTTGTTCACACAGGGCGGGGCTCTGACTTGACACTTCCTCCCTCCAAGCTGTCTTGATGTCTTACCAGGAATTTCCCTCTGGCGCAGCTTTCTAACCTGTACACTACTGACGCGGGGACCTGGTCTTCTTTTGTTGTGGGTTTGTCCTGTGCACTGGTGAAACTAGCATTTTAGTCTCCATTCGCAGGTGCTAATAGCGCTACCCACCCAGCTTGGAGACAGCCAAACACGTCTCCAGGCAGCCCTGGAAAGTGGGAGCAGAGTCGCCCCCAAGGGCGAACCCTCAGTGTAGTGGGAAGGCTGGAGGCCTCGGTGCAGGAAGCCCTACTGGTCTCTGGCTGGTTCTGCTACTGACCCTCCTTGTGTGATGAGGCCTTATGTATAACTTCCTGAAGCCTCAATTCCTCCATCTGTGACAAGGGGGCACTGCCTGTCTTACAGAAATGTTGTAGAGATGGATTCTGAGCTAAGGAAATGGCATAAGAGAATTAGCAGTAGGTCCCCCAAAGCTTGTAAGACTCATCTAACAAAAGTCCATAAAGGTTACTTCATTGCTGATCCTGCTCATGGCATTGACTGTCCTCACTACTTTCCTGGTCCTCTGCACTAGTGCACAATTCCTACCACTTTTTCCTGGGAAGAGGGTAGCAGGGGAAAGGGAGGTCCCCCCACAGTCCCTCACATGCAGATGGCTGGGGTGAGATCATCCTCCACATCCCTCCCAAAGCCTGTCCAGGAATGCTTAGCAGTAGCACTTGGGGTGAAGCTCCAGTAACTCCCATAAACACAGGTTTTTGCTCAGGGTAATAATATCCTACATAATCTTGCTGAAGCAATAACAAGACACCATGACAAAGATATGTGTTCGCTGTGTTGAAAAAAATTACAACCAACTTTTCAGCAGAGCTAGTTAGGGGTTTGACTTTTCTGGAGAGGGTCCCTGGGAACACGGCTTTTCTTACTTGGTTGAGAACTGCAGAACGCACAGGTGACCCTCAGCTGACACAAAACAGATCAGCCTGGGAATTTTGGGTCTTCCAGCTCTGTGGTGCTGGGTAAGCCACTTAACTTCTCTGAGCCTTAGTTTGTTCAACTATAGAAATGTGAACACATCTCACTTAGTTCCTTTAAGGAAAAAATGAGATAGTGTCCATCAGAAAACACTAGTATGGTGCCAGGCACTTGGCAGTCCCTCGGGGAAGACTTGTCCTCATGCATTGCCCTCACTCCTTACTGTGGAGCTCATCTATGACTCGTCCATGTAGAGAAGTCCTCTTCTCCCACCAGAAGGGATCCTCCAGTCCAGATGTTCATACGAGACAGACTGGTATTTCCAGCAATCCAGTCCAGACTCTCTGGCACGTATAACAAGGGCTTAGCATTCTCTGCATTTTTTGTCCCACAACTTTCTTTCAACCCCTATTTCAGCAGCCACCATGTGCTAGAATCTTCTAAGCTAGAGAGGACCTCAACAAACAAAAGAATGGGGCACAGCTCTTACACAGTGTACCCTAAAGACTTGTCCCTGGCAACTCCATCTAGGGTCAGTATTACATAGGTTTGGTCCCAAGCACTGTTCTGGTTCACGTTATTATTTGAGATGACCTGATGTATCAGTCAGCTTTCTCTCAGTCTCATGAAATACCTGAGGCAATTAAGTTATAAAGAGAAAAGTTTATTTGGCTCACAGTTTTGAAATTTTATACCATTGATTTTATTGTTTATTTTTCTTTTCTTTAAAATAAAAATAATTTATAATAAATAAATATATATATAAAATAAAGATTCCAGCCCATGATCGAGTGGATCTATTGATTTTGGCCTCTGGCAGGGCAGCACATCAGGGTGGAAGAGCATAGCAAAGCAAAACCCCTCACAAGAGCCAGGGACCAAAAGAGGTGAGAAACAGGTTGGGGTCCCAGGAGCCCCTGTGAAGGCACACCCCCCAAATGAACTCAGGATTTCCACTGGGCCCCACCTCCTAAGCTTTCCACCATCTCTCTAGGAACAAACTCTTTAACACTTGGTCTGTAGAGGACATTTAAATCCAAACTAAAGCACTTAAAAACCACCCTCCTAAACCCAGTGTTCACCTTCGCATCGTCACCTTAGTTTAGGGATTGCATTCTAGTGTGCTGTCTTAAATTAACCCTGCAGCAGTCATTAACATGTAGGGACCCAGTGATTCATCCAGGGACACACACCATGTCCTGTCTTCCCATTCCCACCTTCCAGATTCTGAACCTAGTGATTCTCAGAGGCCAGCAGTGTGGCTCCCACATGGTAAGGTACTGATTCCACCATTTCTGTAACTTTGGGAGAGCTCAGGGGAGGAAACAGAAACACAGGTTTAGCTCTGTGCTCTGAAATGGGCCCAGGACTTGTCACTGTGTCCTCCAGAGTCACTACCATTCACAGGACTGTGAGAAAGCCTGGGAGAGGTGACAAGCCATGAAGCAGACAGGAAGTTCTAGAAACCGGCCTTCTTTGGAAAGCCCACCCCCTTGCCCTGCTGTCTCCGGGTGTCATGGATACAGAGAGGAGTCATTTCTTGCCTTAGGGAGAGAGAGAAATTGAATCTAGAGACATCATATGGATCATCTTAGCAGCATCTCCCACATTAAAAAAAAAGAAAGAAAAAACACCTCACCGAGGAGGCAGCAGCCAAATTAATTGTTTTCCTGATTAACAAAATACAATTAAGCCCCAAATGCTGCTGCTCGGGGGAAGGTTAGTCTCATTTTTTTCTGGGGACTGTTCTGGCCACTGAGCAATGACAGCTTCATTCCGATCCCTCCAAGAGGGGCCGAGAGAGACATAATGCCACAAACTCATTATGGCCACACCATCTAATGCCTCTCCAGGGAAGGCAGCCCCAGCCCTAGCTAGAGAGAGAGACAAAAGGCAGACAGGAGTGTTGTCAGTAAACAGCAGTGAGCACAGCTTCCAGGGGCAGCGGGCCAGCGGTTGAAGGTAGCAGACCGGGTAACAAAATCCGAGTGCCTAGAACTGCTCTGTGAGCAAAGTGGCCTTTCAGGGAATATTTGTTGAATCGAGAAGAAAAGAAGGGAAGGAGGGAGGGAGGATTAAAGAGAAGAAGAGGGAATATGCTGTGAACCCCAAATATACATAGCTGTTTAAAGTTTTAAAAAATGATTACAGTAAAAGATACATTGGCATTAATCTCCCTAAAATAACCCTCCTACCCCATTTGAATATACTTGTCCCATTGTTCTTGCCACTTTCTGGCACAGTTCTGGAAGTCTTCTTTTGTAGGTGTCTTTTGTTGCTCTGTTGTAGCTGCCTTGATGTCTTCAATCCATTCAAAATGTTTACCTTCATTTTGACTTTGGGAAAGAGCCAGAAATTCCATGGTGTTAACTTTTTAAACTTAAACATTCAATATATATTTAGAATACCTCTTCTACATTTGAGGTACTTTTATGAAACGGTATCCTGGGGACCCTGGCACCTAATTCTATTTTGGAGATAGAAATAATAATTAATAATAACAATAATGCTTCCCATTTATCAAGTGTCTGCTGTTTGTCAGACCCTCTGTTCAATGTTTGCCATCCGTCACCTCATTTCCCTTTCCCAACTATGATGATTAGCCTTGCTTATCAACTTGATTGGTTTAAGAGATGCATAGGAGACTAGTAAAGCATACTTCTTGGTGTTTCTAGTGGATGTGTGATCTTGGGGATTATATCTGCTCCCTGGTCTCTTCCTTTCTGGTGCTTTTCCCCCTGCTCTCTGCTTCCCAGAGGGCATGAGTTGAGCAGCTCTCCTCTGCCATGCTCTTCTGCCCTGATGTTCCTGCCATAAAGCCAGCTTACCATGGACTGAAACCTCTGAAACTGTGAACCACAATAAACACCCCCTTCTTTAAAATGCAAGTGTCAGGTATTTTGCCCCAGTAATGGAAATCTGACTAATGTGTCAACAATCCTGTCAATTTTATTTATTTATTTATTTATTTATTTATTTTCAGTCTTTTTGAAACAAGGTCTCACTATGTAGTTCAGGCTGGCCTTGTGCTCACTTTGTAGCCCAGGCTGGTCTTGAACTCACAACAATCCTCCTGCATCAGCCTCCCTAGTGCTGGGATTACAGGCATGTGCCACCACGCCCAGCAATCCTGTCAATTTTATATCCAAGCAAACTTACATGCACAGAATTTGAGTGACCTGTCCCAGTAGAAAGATTTGCACTCAAGTCTCCCTAACTCATGTTGTCACCACCACATCTTGGTAGTGATTCTCTGAGGCCACTGCCTCTGCTGCACTAAACATCCCCAGGAGCAGGGCTGTAGGCAATGTGGCCAGCCACACTTCTCTGCACCATGAGTCCCCTGTCTGCTGGTTAAGGGCACCTTGGAGACAAATCAAAGCAACCTTGAATCCCTCTGCCACTCAGGAAAATGTTCTGAAGAATTTCTTCACACTTCGTTCAATTCTCCTATTGGTCCTTAGTGCCTAAGGTACCTTTATACCCACAGACACAGAGTTAGTGGGCTAAGAGACAGAAGGAAGTGAGGGATAAGTCCAGAGAAAAGAAAAAAAGCAACATGATCCCAGAAAACAGAAAGGTTTTGTTTTGGTTTGGTTTGGTTTTGTGATTTCTCATTGTTGCGATACTAGTGATTGAACTCAAGACCTTTACACTAAACTACATCACCAATCTTTTTTTTTTTTTTTTTTTGAGACAGCATCTCACTAAGTCACTAAGTTTCCTAGGCTTGCTTCAAATTTGCAATGCTTCTTCCTCAGGCTCCCAGAGTGCTGGGCAGTATCTCTGTTCCAGCCATTTTCTGATCCAGGACAAGTCCTGCCTTCTCTATCACAGAAAGCTCTTAACATGCAAGCCATCAGTGAGGAATGGAAGGATGGAGATAGTCACTTCTTTTCTGCAGCTTACTGTCTACAGTTGCAGTTACCCATGCCCAATCTCAGTCCACAAACATCAAATGAAAAAGTTCTGGAAATAAGCAATTCATAAGTTTTAAATTGCACTTCATTCTGAAAGGTGTGATGAAATTTTGCACTGTTCTGCTCTGTCCCACTCAGGACAAGTACCATCTCTTTGTTCAGTGTATCCATGCTGTATATGCTACTCACCCATTAGTCACTGAGTAGCTATCATCATTATCAAAATGACTATTGCATTATCATCTACCTGCTTGCATATAACCCATATTTTATTCAATAATGTCTGCAAATCACAAGAGTAGTGGTGAAAAGGAGACACAGAGCGTAAAATATGGAAAGGTAAACTAACTCTGGTACTATGTGGCAACACTGCAGAGCATATAGTAAAATACAGAGTTTATATAGAATTTGGTACTATCTGTGATTTCAGGCATACACTGGGGTTCTTAGAACATGTCCCTCATGGATAAAGGAATACTATGTAATCAAAAGTGCAAGATGTGTTTGGGACAATATTTTCCTTTACCCAGGAAGAGTGGGTAGAAGCAAAGCTCAAATTACTCAACAAAGACCTAGTTTCTCTTGTTGTCTTTGTCCTCTCCCCATCTCCTCCACAGATAACTACTACTCAAGACAAATGTAAGAAAGGCTGAAGAGACTTATTAGAATCACCCTCTCCTGGACTCTGCAGCTTGGATATAAGTTAGGGAAGTGTAACCAATCTGTTTCATTGACACACATGACTAGGCATGACATAAAGGAGTCTGGGTATTGAAAAATTGAGATCCAAGTAAACATTGCCCTGGATGGACAGTTTGCTGTTTTCTTATTTGGTGTCTCAGTTTCCCCTTATGAAAAGTGAAAGTCATTATCTCCACCCATTTCTGTCCATTCATTGACAGCAAATATATAAGAGAAATCTCTGGAAACATTCTACAACCCATTAAGAAATGCGTAGACTCCTAGGAAGTCTTGGAGAAAGACTTCCCTCCTTGGAGAAAAAGAGAGAAATTTCTGCTCAGAGGATGAGAGAAAGAAATCTCAGCCTAATGTTGCCTCTGTGTGGTGGCATCAGTCCATTGCATAGCACCAGTTCCTTTCCAATCATGGCCAGGGTGAGAATGAGGAACCACAGGTGACTTCATCCCCACTCTCCAGAAACAAGCTGCAGGCTGCCAGATCATCATCCCTGTTGCCCCACCAGGACTCTGAACAGAAGGGAAGGAGAGAGCACATGATAGCTCAGGCCACTGCAGCCTTATAGCATTGGCTCTACTCTGCCTTTACTATGCTAGGACCATGTCCCAAAGAAAACCAATGCAGGCTGTATCTTGGAACCCCAGGCCTCAGGAAGCCTAGGCCAGGAAGGAGGGCTGAACCACCCCAGACCAGACTCTGATCTTGCAGAGGTAAATGCAGGAAACAGAGTATGGTTTTCCAGGGCTCCTTAGGGAGCTATGGATGGGAAGGCCCAGCCTGATCTCTATCAGTCTCTTAGGGGCCTGGGCTGCAGGGATCTTATGCCAGTCTTTCTCTCTTGGAGCCAGTGGGACTCTGGAGCCTTCATGGCCAATGCTGCTATGTTTGGATCTTTGTGGTTGTTATGGTTGATACATTGTGTCAACTTGGGGAGTACACGGGTTTGGCTAAGTGACTCAGCAGGAAGCCAGGGTGCTTACTTTGTATTTATCCTGAGCCTGTGCAAGAGGAGGGCATGGAGATTATGAGAGAGCTACATACCCCTTAGGTGGGGGTAGCCTATTTACAATGTAAGGCAGGGAAAGAAGCTGCTTGGCACCATTCCTCCCTTTTGCTCTGGCTGCTTTGCTGTTCAGCTGCCATTCCCCCCTATGCTCTTGTTGCTTTGCTATCTTCTGCCTCGGAGCCAGCCAAGTATGGACTGAAACCTCCACAAACTGTAAGCTAAATAAACCTTTCCTTCCTTCATGTTGGGCGTTGGGTATTTTGTCTCAGCAACGGGAGAAAAGTAACCAAGACAGTGGTGCTCACTCACTTTCTTCTGTGGCTCAGTATGGACCAAATTCCACACCCACACACTTGCTCTGCTATTCAGCTTTCCCCCAGGAATGTCTAAGGTCAGCTCCCCTGACTACCTGTGAAAGGCAGCCCCTCACCCCAGTGACCTTCACCTGCCCCCATGGTCTGCCCCTCTCTGCACCCTGCGACGAGAAAGAAAGGCCTCTGTTCCTCCAAGTGTCATCCCCAGGGAAGAGGAAGGTGGAGAGCAGAACAGGTTAGGCCAGGAAATGATAGGTCTGCCTGTCAGCGGAGCTCTGTGTACTTTACAAAATGCATGCACGTTCACTGGCTCATTTAATTTATGCACTCGATTAGCAGATATTTATTGAGGGCATAAGATGTACCACGTGCTGTCATAAGCAGTGAGGACACTGTGGAGAGCATGTAAAGTCCCCGTTCTCCTGGAGTGCAGTGTGGGGAGACAGGCAGCAAACCACCAAAGGGAGATGATCATTTTAGATAATGATAAGGCAACTCAGGGAGTCAATTAGGGCAAAGGGATAGCATGTGACTTTATGCGTGTGTTGGGGCAAGTGGGCTGCTCTCGTATGGACAGGGTGGTCAAGACCTTGCTAAGATAGTGACATTCATAAAAAGAGCCCTAAGTGATGCTGCAGCTCTGATGCTCTGGGGAAAGTGCAGCAAGGAACAGCAAGGGTAAAGATTCGGAGGCAGAAAGGAATTTGGATTGTGTGCGTGAGGATGCCAGCCTGCTGTGGTCGGGTGGTGGAGGGAGGGACAGGGTTTTCAAGGCCCAGACCTGAGGGTCTGGGAAGCAGACAGAACAGACAGGCCCCTCTACTGTGTCTGTTTTGCTGTTGGAAACATGAAGTCCAGAGAGGTTAAGTCACCAGTCCAAGGTCATATGACCTTGACGTTGGCATTCCTGCTCACACCCAGTTCTTCAGACTCTGGGTCTCACGGTCTCTCCTGCACTGGCTGCCTCTGTGGAGTGTTGGGCAGGAGCTCTCATCTGCACACTGATGCAGGGTCCACTCCCCTTATACCTGCCCTACTGGGTGCTGCCTGTCCTTCTGGCCTGTGAGGACTCATACTCATTCATTCACTCACTCAACAAACATGTATTAAAGACCCACTATGCACCACATGCCTTTCTAAGAGCTGGAGATACAGCACAGAATGAAACAGACCAATCTCTCCCCTCATAGAGCTAGCACTCAGGAAGTTAGAACCCAAGTAAGTAAATCTTTATAAAATACATGAAGTGGTGAAAAGTAGTTGGGTGACAAGACAGGCAGGTGGGCAGAACTTCCAGGTGGCGGGGCTCGGTTTTCCATAAGGAGGTGTCCTTGCCCCATGGACAAGGTGATGCCTGTACAAACACTAGAAGGTGGGAAGAGAGGAGCTCACTGCTCTGTAGGGGAAGGGCGCTCCAGGCAGAAGAAATAGCAAATGTGATGTCGTGGGTGGGGAGAGCCTGAGGAGTGGGAGGAAGGGGTAGTGGAGATCCAGAGCTTGCCAGCAGCTTGTGCTCTGGCGCAGGCTCTAATCCGATCAGTGGGAGGACCCGGCAAGTATCACCGCCTCTGCGCTCCCCTCTGATTCTGGGCTCAAATATCCAAAGACCTCAGCGACACAGAGTGTTTCCAAAAGCCAGGCTGGTGACGGCAAAGCTTCCTGGGGAAGAAAACAGGCCACCCAGCCAAGAGCCCCAGGCTCCCAGCTGGAGCCGTGTCTCAACAGTGAAAAAGCATCTTAAGCCATTTGACTTCATCGTAGCTCTTCAGATATTTTATGCATTACATAACCGCTGGATCCTAATGAAAGCTAGTTACATAAATTTGGAGAAAACAGCAACAAAAGCACTTCTGGTAATACAAGAAATCAGCTCTTTTTGTTCCATTGCTCTTGGCTTGAAAGTGAGTTACTGTGACAGGTGCTTCAGGAGGAAACATAATTCGGTGTTTTTCACATTACCATAGAGGTATTGATTCAGAAGATCGGTTATCATTAGCAAACAGCGATCTATTTCCTATCTGTTTTTTCCAGTCTCCTTTTTCTTTCTTCTTTTCTTTTCATTTTTCTTTCCTTACTAATTTAGCGCCCATCAATCGATAGGGTGCTTGTTCACCTTTACCCAGAGCTCGAAATGATGTGTGCTACAAAAATCACTGTGGCTACTGCACTCTAGTCATAAGAAAGTATGACCTGGAAGGTTTTATTGGTTTGGTGCAGTGTAGACAAAGATGAAATTCCATTCTATTGCAGTGCAAGGAGATACAGTAATACATATTCAGCTGAAAAGGACCCGTGTTGTATGTGGCTAAAACCCACCACCTGGAGTGGGGTGGTTTGGGCTCCAATCCTTACTGTTTGGGTTTCAACAGTCTAAAGACATGTTAAGCCACTTGCCTCGCTCTTTAGAGCACCGAAGAACTGCCAGCTCGCAGTGAAAGCTGGGAACCTGAGGCGAACTCTTAACCCAGACCTTAGCCCCCTCACCTACAAAATGGGAATAGTGATTGCACCTACCACCAAGAGGCATTGCATTAGTGAATGAAATAACCACTGAAAAGCACAGAAATCACTCTATAAAAGTAAGATATCATTATTAAATTTCTGTTACAATCACACATTGAAAATAATTGAGCTAATCAGCGAGGACTGGCCATGTTTATTGTTATAATGAAATCCAGGGATATGGTCAGCGAATAAAGCAGGGTTACAAATGTTATAAAATTGGCTACTGCACATAAGCCTCCTATGGCATCAATTAGCAAGAGCTAGCTCAATCATTGTCTCTCATTCACTTCCAGCACCTCTTTTGTGCAGTGGATTAGGCTATGTGCCTCAGGTCCCTTCCAGTGCTGACACAGGTCCTTAAAGAGGAGCATGGTCCACTTCAGGGAAGCGTGGTTCCAGGAGGATCTACACCGTCTGCACTGTCCGGAGAGAGGAAACTGTCCACTTATAAGGGATCACCTTGCTCTTCTCTGGCTAGTTTTCATCTCTTTCACTTTCTTCCCTCCTGCATGAGGTTGCTGCTGTTCTCCTGGTGGAAAGTGAGTGGTGGAGATGGTAGGGTGAGGACGAATGCACACACATACATACACATGTGAACATGCATGCAAGGGTCATGGACTCACGAACATGCATATGCGCATGCACATATGCACCTCCTCTGTGCCTGGTGCCTTGATTGCATAAAGCAGGTTGATTTAAGTCTCCTCTGGAAGCAGCATCTGCCCCAGCTGCTGCATGCAGTGGAAGATGCTGTTAAACCTCCCACAAATTGTCTGGAAATGGAGAACAGCTGGATCCCTGGCAGGAAAAAGAGGGACAGCAGAGCTACTCCACACTAGGACCCCCTGATTGGACCAGTTCTCTTGCTCAGTTTTCTCTGACCTGGACATTTGAGCCAAATTCAGGCTGGTGCATAGGCTCTGCTGAAATGGGGTCAGGAAGAACGAGACCTACGGTCCCTGATCAGCAGAAGCACCAAAATCCAAGCATGAGCACCCTACTCAAGAAGGCGTTGAAAGTCTGTGCCTGGTGACTGGGTTCTGAACTTCAGCTCAATCTGTCCTTTCAGTCAGTCTCCCCAAGCCTCAATTTCCCTAGCTGGGTTTCGTAAAGGATGCTCAGGCCCTGCCCTGTGCCACAGGATTGAGATAACACACAAAGTGGCTCAGAGAGCTGGTCCTAGACTTCAAGACAGGGAGATCAGAACCTGTCATTTCAAAGCGGTAGCACCTGGGGCTAATCTGCCACATTCACTCCAGGATTTGCAGACAGACACCTCCCCAGGGCGCTCTGCCTGCCTGATCATCCTTTCGGGCAGGCACCTTGGATGGAACTTCAGACCTTTCTGGAAAGCATGCCAAGCAGCTCGTTAGCAGCTCCTCCTACTGCACATGGCCCAGGCCGGTATCTACAGGGCCCTGCTAGGAGCCCAGCACCCTCCTGCCTCCAACCAATTCTGAAACATGCTAGAGAAGACCCACCCACACAGGTGGTACCTCACCTGGCTCTGTTCCCTTGATAAGCATTTGTTTCCCCCAGGTCCACTGCAGTCTCTGGGAACCCAGGGCCTCAAAATCTTCCATTCAACAAGCACTGAGAAGCAGGAGTCCAGGCACCTAACACTGGGCCATCATTGCTCCCTGCCTTAGCTTCCACATCTGTATAACATGGACATTAATCTCTGCCATGCCCAATCTTGGGAGCAAAATGAAGTATTTAAGTATAAGCTATTTATAAAGGTTGGGCTGTGTTTATTTGTTGCACCCAGCTGAAAGCTCTTTTCTTTTGTATTATTTTGTGTGTGTTTATTCTGAAGCGAGGACAAGGCCTTTTATATAGGATCCACTATCCTGTTGGAGAGGTGAAAGAACCACAGAATAGGAGGACTGCCTGGGAGAGGCAATAGAACACAAGCCAAGGAACCTCATTTTCCTGCCACCCCCCACCCCGATAAGATTCCTCTCTCTGATGTTCTCTTCCCCACAGGTGAAGGTGTGTGTGGTTAAAAAAAAAACCACCACTCTGCCAAAGCGTCTCTGTGGTAGCTGACAGTACTCCCATCATGAAACTCTGCACATGGATTGAGAACGTGAACAAAATGCCAAGGAAACAGGAACATACAGAGTCAAGTCTGTCTCTCCAGGTGACAAACATCAGCAAAGAGAGTTTGATCCAGGCAGTCATTTTGAATTACATATACTTCCCCATGGTGAGTGACATCTCTCATACTGAAACGTACCTCCCAAGAAGAAAGGAGAATGATGGCGATGATGATGATGATGATGATGATGATAAGCCCCTGTCACTACTGTAATGCACTGAGTTGTGTGCTGTGAACTTGACCCGTGTTAGTTACCAACCTCACCACATCCTTATAAGTCTGATGACACTACTAGTTGTAGTAGCCCTTTTCAAATTTCAGCATGTACCAAAACTGCCTGGAAGTGTTTTAAACCCAACTGTTGATAATTCAGCAGGAATTAGGATATGCCCCAAGAATTTGGGTTTCTATCAATTAATGAGGTTGCTGCTCTGGAAATCACACTTGGAAAGTCATAAATTTAGGTATTTAGAGGAGATACCATAAAAATGAAGTTTTATATCGTGATCACACCATATAAAAATACCTAACCTGAGCCTCAAACCGAAATCTGTGGACATCAAGCCTAAAATCAGTTCTAAGAAGATTCCCTTTCTCACAGAGCTGAGCCAAGGTGGTGATGTGTACAGGAATGGGCTGGAGTTACCTAGAATCCAAAGCTTTTTGAAAGTTTGAGACTAATTTAAGGTGGGAGATAGAGCCAGATGTATTTGTTTTTTTTTTTTTTTTTGTTTTTCTCTGGTACCGGGAACCGAACTCACGACCTTGCGCTTGCCAGGCAGGTGCTTTTGCCGCTGAGCTAAATCCCCAGCCCCCTAGAGCCAGATGTAGAAGACTCAGAGGAGGCCTAGTAGCTGCCTCAGTGAAATTCTCCATGAAGTAAAGGTCATCCTGAACGCTGTGTTTCCGTGGCCAGTGCCTCCCACCATGAACCAGATGGGGAGGCATAGAGACCGCAGAGGAAATGTTAAGTGGTTAATCCATGAACTTGCCATGAGGTGATCTCTACAACCTATGCCAACGTTGTGGCACAGAACCTATGCTGTAATGATGTCACTCCTACAGGGTGCTGTGATTCAGCCTCCTTGTATATTAAAAAGGAGAATGATTTCTGTCACCTCAAGGTCCCAGCTTGGCTGTATAAGTAAGCATCACTTAAAAATAAATACCCAGTGCTAACAGTTCCTTTGCAAGGGGTGTCCTAAAATAACAGCCATCATCACCATTATCTGTGAATGAGGAGGTTTGCAAAGCACTTTCCAAATGTATACCTTCTTCTGATGACGGCTGGAGATCTAAAAGATTCCTGGGAGGGAAATGTTTCCTGTAGATTTTAACTAGATCCCTTATAAATGTTTGGTTAAAAAATAAAGACCAATTTACTCAATTTCCATAGCTTCATCTCGTGGTCCCTGTATCCCTGCCTGCCACCACCAAGTGTCACGTCAAGCATTAATTAAAACCAAATGAGGTTTTTAAAATAGTGAGACATCTGCATATAATGCTGCTTTATCAGTACAATTAGGCAAATTGACTTTGAAAGCAAATGCAGAATCATTTCAAGAGGGTGTACTTGGAGCATTAGATAAACAGGGCAAAGGCAAGCCCGGGGCAGGTGGGCTGCACCTTGGCTCACGGTCAGGTAAGATCCCTGAAGGGAGACTCGAGGGCTGCACTGTTGTTCTGCCTTCATGGAGGTCCCAGCCCCTGTCACTCCATGCAGGATCCACCTGGCTCTAAGAATTCAATGTGTAGAAGACGGAATCATTTCATCTATGTTCTTTTTGAGACTTCCCAAGCTCCCACCCCCAACTCACACCCAAGAGGTATCTGCTTACTCATGGAAGGCACTGGCCTAAACACTGGGGTGGGATGCTGTCTATATCCTGCCCCAGTTGAAGATTTCCAGACCCAAAGGCATTTTTCAGAGCCACTCACATAGAGACAAGGGGACAGGGCATCCCACCCATGGTCTTTATATGTAAGCATCACCTGATATATGTCTCTTGTATTTTAGCCCCATAAAAAGTTAACATTCCCTTGCAAAGAGGTATATTTCTTAAATCACACAGTGACATTTGTGCAATGTATTCTATTCCCTCTTTTTGCCCGGACCACCAGACATCTCACATACTCAGAGTCAGGAGTCTAGATCAGTAGTACAGTGTGTGTTTAGCAAGTGTAAGCCCTGGCTTCGATGCTTAGCACCAAAATCCAAACAAACAAAAACTCACATATTCTATTACAGTGACTAAAGTAGGGTAGATTATTAGGCTAATTATCTCTGCCCCTCCTTTTATATGGTTCTGAATTTTTGCTTTATGTATTATTGAATGCTTCCCATTTAAAGGAAGTCAGGGCCAGAGCTGGCATTAACCTTACCTATCAGTAAGGATGGAAAGGATCATACAATGATTTCAGGAGCTGGAACTGGTCCAAACTCATCAATGAACTGAACCACAATGTTCCTACTTGGGGTCAAAATGGTGTTAGGCCCATCCCAAAATGGAAATGAAACACTCTGATGCTGTTCATTGAGCGTATACTCTGTCATAACCACTTTGACTATCCTAAGTCCCATAATCCTCACAGCAAACCTACAAAACTGGACACGTCTCTCCCTCTGACTCTCAGTTGCCCTATCTGTAAGATAGAAACAGGGTTCTTATTCAGGTCTTCGTGCTTAATTATTAGAGTTGAGATTAGACATGCGATATATCCCACTTCAGAGTACATGCCAGGCCACCACTAGCCTAGACAGTGCTTTTGAGTAACTCAAAGGAAGACACCGCTCTGTGGGAGGGGGAAACACAGGTTTCCAGTGACAAGGACACCTCGTTAAGGTTTGGATTGAGCACACACCCCCCCCAAAGTCCTTGTGCACTTACAGGTGGGGCTGTTGGAAGGTGACTGAATTGTGGGGGAGGTATAGCTGGTTTGCCGTTGGGAGATGAGGTCGTGATCAGAAGAGACCGTCACTGAGGTGTTGGCTAGAAGCGTTGTCACAGGACCACTCCTGGGGAATGGAAAGAGGGTGAGCGTTATGTCACACCCTGGCTTGGTTTATGACCCCCTTGCAGTGCTCCGCTCTCCCTCTCCAGCTGTGGCTGAGTAGGAAACTGGCGATGGGGGAGGATGGAGCCTGAACCGGAAGGGCTGCTGAGTCCCCGGAAGCCTCTGTGGACAAGAGCCATCCACTGGTGAAAAGTGTGTCACACTATGATGTGGGTGAAAAATATAACTTGATTGTGGTTCAGCCCCTAATGTTTGTGGATGTTATGGTACTTGGCTTCCCCTAACATAAGCCCAAATGATCCTGCTTCTTTGTAGCAGGCCTGCCTGAAAAAGTAGAAAAAATGTGTGGTTAAAAGCAGTTTGGTTCTGATCCAAGAAGATGGAGACAGTGGAGAGATGATTCCAGTTCCTTTTTCCCCTAAGTAAAAGTCTGCACAGATCACCCTACTTGCTTTTAGCCAACCTTCAAGGATATTTTCAGTTAACATCTTGTTTTGCTAAGAGCTGTCATCCTGCTTACAGGTCATGGATGCTCAGTGTTTGAGCTGAAAGAAACTCCTGAGATAATTCTTACAAATATGGAAGTCATGATTATCTAAAAAAAAAAAAAAAAATGTGGAAGTCATGAAGCCAAGATTAAAACCCAGGCAGCTGATTCTGGGTGCAGGACTCAGGGAAGCTATGCTCAAGTAGCTGAACAGGTGACAGCAGCACAGCGCAGCCTGTCAAACTCCCTCTGAAAGCAGCCTTCACCGGAAGGTTTCAGTGTGGCGCCCTCCACTGGACAGACGTGGTATGTCCTCCAGGGCCAGCCAGCTCGACTTTGCAAGCATCTGACAGCAGCAGAGCAAAGACAACATTCTCCAGGGTTCCCGCCGTCATCAGCCTCTTTGGGGCTGTGAGCTGTTCGCTGGCCTGTTTTTCGGATGACAAACCATGTCCGCTGGACACATGTAATGTCAACTCAAGCAGGGAACCTTAAGTCTGCAGTTTGCCGGACTGTAGCACCCCTCTGGCTCACCGGCCCTACAAAAACAAAAAATATTCGTACCTCCTTTTTAAAATAAGTTAGTCTCCAATTCTAGATGAAATTAGCATTTGTCCTCCCTCGCTGTGTTTGCAGCAGCGTCAGGATAGGAAAGACATGAATCCGAGAGAAAGAGGGGAAGGCAAAGCTTCCCCCTGGCGGTGGAGGGGGAGAGGAGGAGCAGGGCCTGGGCCGGGCTTACTCCCGCCTCTCACGCTCTGTTTTGAACAAAAGCTCGCTGGGTGGGAGTGTGTACGAGGTGGCCGGCTCACTGAGCAGAGAACCCCAGAGCAATTGTAACTCCGCTTTTTATTCGAAAGGCAATTTTCTCAGAGACAGTGAGAGGCCTCTGACTGACGCTGAGCCTCAATTTCCCCCGGTCTGCAAGGCAAATGATTCCCATTTCATGGGGTGGTAGAAGGGACTTCTATCCCGTGAATTAACTTTGCAGATGAGCAAACCCAGGCCTAGAGGGGAACGGGACTTGCCTAAAATCACCCACTGCATCACTGGCAAAGGTGGGCAGCAGCTCAGGTCTTCAGCATTCATCCCTTGGCCCAGAACCACCTTCACTTCCTGGCCAGGGGGAAACGGCCCTAGAAAGGACTCGAAAGAGAGGACAAGAGCATTTCCTATCCTGACGACTTTAAAACAAAGGAGGCCTCCACCTGCCTGGGTGCAGAGACAGAACAATTTTTGAGTACTTCAACCACAAGGTTTTAGGAGTGAGGGGCTTAAAGTCCGTGGACGTGGAGCAAGGGGCCACCTTTCCTTGTCCTTGAAGAACTTGGAGATCCTGAACTCAACCCTCTACAAACGCTCTCTGTGGGTAGCCATACCGGCTTCCCCCTCAAAGTCTGATGAGATAATACAGCCTAAAACTCTTATTTTACTTTATCGGTAGGGAAAGGAGTCTTCCAGTGAACTTTTATCCAGCTCCTTTGTTTTATTTTAGAACCATTTCAGAAAACTGGAACTCAGAGAGGTTCAGTGCCGCCATCTTCAGCACTCTTCTAAGACAGCTTGGCCTCTCTGTGACTCGCTCGGGGTGTTAGGACCCCACAAGCCACCAAAGACTCCCAAACTCACCAAGGCTCTGCGGAGCCTAGAGGGGGCTCAGAAGTGGGACAGAGGGGCTGGCTGCAGCCTACAGCAGCCTGTGGGTGGGGCTCCCAAGGGCTAGCAACGCGTTTTTCCCAGAGTCTCCTCCAGTGCTGATTCCAAATCTAAATGGCGAGCATTTACCTGCTCCTGGTGATTGCTCTAAGATCTAACACGAAGTTTTTCACAGATTTCTTGTTTCAGAACAACGATCTTGTAGATGCCTACCCCTCACAACAGCCTCGCTGAAACAAATCTCCAGGAATGAGTTCCAGGAACATTTAAGGACCTTTACCCATCATGGACTAAGAGCATTCCACGTATTAATACATCCCCATGTATTTAAAACAAAATAAAATGAAGTCCAACACCTTAGCATCATCTATGGGAGCTCGAGCAAGCTCCTACTCTTACCTTTCACTGTGCCAGACACACTGGCCTGCTTTGTGCCAAGGACAAGCCAAGCCCAGTCCTGCCTCAGGGCCTTTGCACTTATTTTCTCCTCTACCTGGAACAATTATCACCTCATCTCTTCATGACTGATTCCTCTTCATTCATTTCTGATAATTTTTCATTCTTTTTTAGAGAGGTCCCAGGCAGCCCCTTAGAGGCATCTGCCTTGACCATCCTATTTAATATTACACCCTGCTCACCAAGTTGTTTTCTATCATTACAGTGGCCTTCGAGATAGAATCTTTGTTTTGCTCTCTTCTGGATTTCTAACAACTTAACAAGGTCTAACATGTCATTTGTACTTAATAAGTATGTGTTGAATGACTGAATGAATGGCATTACCATGTTTTATTCTAAGGTTCTCTTATTTAACTTATTATTTATTTCCCTCATAAGAGTGAGAGTTCCATAAGGACAGACCTCACCTGTCTTGTTCCCCAATATCTTCAGTGCTTAGAATAGGATCTGACTCCCATCGTGGGGGCTCAGTAAGGAGTTGTTGACTGAGCTAATTTCTTTTTTTTTTTTTTTTGGTTTTTCTCCGGTATCAGGAACTGAACTCACGACCTTGCGCTTGCCAGGCAGACGCTTTGCCGCTGAGCTAAATCCCCAGCCCCAACTGAGCTAATTTCTGAGACTCCTTGAGCTGGGACTTCTGCTCAGTCTGGGGACACAGTTATTGTTTCAATCAACAAACAAATTTCTAGGCATTATGTGTATAAGGAGCCATGAAAATCTTAGAAAGGCACAGAACATGTACTTTTCCCCCCACTAAATCCCTCGCAGATTCACGGAGGACACAAAGGCATGAGAAAAATGATTACAAGTGCCTGATACGGCACGAGCAGGATGTTTTGGAGAGCAAAGCACGAGGCCACCTCTAACCTGGACAACCAGGAAGTCTTCAGAGGATGCGGCACTTGAACTGAGCCCTAAAGGATGAAGCGGAGCTGGAGGAGCAGAGGTGAGAGAGCAAACGCTTTGAAGGCAGATGGCATGCTGGGAAAAGAGCTGCAAGGGGAGCTGCGCAGAGGTGATAAACCCAGAAAAGCTGGTTGATAGCTTCATCTCTAGCCCAGTGGTTCCCGGACTGCTCGAGTGGGACCACCCTCTCCCCTTTCAAAGGCTCTTTTTTGTTTGCGTGGGTTTTATTTCATTTTGCTTTCCCAAAAGCTGGGATTGAATCCAAGACCTCCCGTATGCCAGGCAAGCCCTCTACCACTGAGCTATACCTTCCACCTCTAAAGGTCCTTTATACACAAGCTGTATGAAGATCAAATATTTGTTCATATAAAACAAACAAACCTTTAACGTCTAGAAGATATGAAGGCCCTATTTTTACTCCAGAAACATTAAAAACAGAAATCACAGATCACAATTTTTATTTTATTTAATTACTACCTTATTTTATTTATATAGCCATAAATGTATAGATAGTCGGAAAGATAATTTTACCTTCAATAAGAGTAACCACCCCTTCATGACAAAATGGATAATTCTTAAGGCTGGAAGTGGAAAATGCAAGATGAGCTTAGAGTAACTTGTAAAATCAGAAAGTAAGGATGTGCTTTAAGGACAGGGGATAAGATACTGCAAAAGGAGCCAAGCCAAAAGGCCACTCAGTGGTCCATGACAAAACAAGGTGAGCTGTAACACCATGTCATTAGACTATAACTCAGAGAATAGGTTCAATATCCATGTATACATATGGAGGTAAAATATTAGATAAAAGGGAAGGGAAAGGTGAAAGAAGAGACAAAGCTTTCTTATGGAAAATTTTCAAATAAAAATTGTAGATAGATAACGCAAACTAGAAAATCACCAGTGGGGCATCATGGTAAAAAAAGTTTCATGTCTATAAGCCCAGCTTCTCGCAAGGCTCAGGCAGGAGAATACCAAGTTCAAAGCCAACCTGGGCAACTTAGTGAGATCTCTTCCTAAAATTAAAAAACTAAATAAAAAGCACTGGGACTGTAGCCCAGCACTCCCTGAATTCAAACCCATGGCCCCCTCCAAAAAATTGAGTTTATCTTTGAGCAGAGCAGTTCTGGGTTTACAGGAAAAAAATTGAGAGAAAAGTACAGAGTCCTCAAGTGTTCTCACCTGCCCCTCTCAGCTTCCCCTGTTTTAGCATCCTGCACGGTGTCGTATTGATCACCATTGATCTGTAATTTACAAGAGCACTCCTCTTCATGTTCCACGTCCCACAGGTTTGAAATGGATAAGGAATATGCCCACCATTGCAGCATCCTGCAGAGTAAGAGTCTCACTACCCTGGGCATCCCATGTTCCTCCTATGCCATCTCTCCCTTCCTTCCCCTGAATAAAAGGCTTTAAACCAATTGCGTTGGTGTTGTATTGATGACAGCAGTATTTACCTGTACTGCAAAAACCTTATTTACCATATTACATGATTTACTGGGCCTATTGGCTATGCATAGAGCATGTACGAGTCATGAACCCCAGTTTTCCTAGGGTCTTCTGTTGCTTGCAAACCACCTGCTAAAATTACTAGGGAGCCAAGACAGAATGATGGGTAGGAGTGGGTTAGTATGAGTATACCAATTGGGAACCACTAGAGGAACAGATTTAATATAATATACATATATGATATATAATATATAAAGGATTTACAGGGTAGGCTTACAATGGCTGCCTGCAGTCCAGATGAAAGAATGCAGCAGGGCCATCTACACACTGGAGAGCCAGAGAATCCAGCCAAAAGTTGAGGACCTGGAGCTCGCTGCAAAGTCCAGTGAGAGTCCATATCAGGAAGTTGCAGATCTGTCCTCCAAGGCTGAAGTAGTCATTGAAAGGCTGAAGAGTCTGTGCTGGAACCCAGGAGACAAGCACTCAAAAGTGATGGGGAAGATTGGAGCTCCTCCAAAGAAGCAAAAGCGAGACTTCCCTCTTCTTTCCCTTCTAGTCTATCTAGGCTACAAGCCTATTGGTTAGTGCCACCCATATGCAAGGGTGGGTCTTCCATCTCCCATAAGTCCATCATCCACACACACCCAGAACTGTACTAAACTAATCTGCTAGGTGTTTCTTAAGTGTTTAAGTTGACACCACAGTTAACTATCACAATGGGACTGGAGTCTAAGGAAGCCATTGCAAGTTTAAAAAAGAGACGGGAAAAAGACGGATCAGTGAGGAGCCCAAGTCATTCGTGGCTGCTCCAAAATGTGTCATTGCCTCTACACACGTGGGAGGCATGACTTTATGACCAGAGACGCTGACTCCACCCTCCTTCTCTCTCTGCATCCTACCCCAGTGCAGGAAGATAACAAACAGCAGCATCCCAAGGTAAAGGTGAACCAAACCACAACTGCTTGTGATTTGCTTGAATAAAGCCCTGACCCTCAGGGTGGGGACTGCATGCAGTTCTGCAGACTGGGCTTGTACTCGGTCTAGCAACCCGCATGTTGGTGGACTTCCTTCTAGATGTTTTGTTAAGATCACACCGCCATACGTCATCTTTTTTTTCCAGTCTGTATTATTAACACTGTTATGTCACAAAGCATTTTTCTAAGAGCATGGTTTTTAGTTGTCACATAATATTCCACTCTAAGAATGTCCCATAATTTACCATTCTCCCAATGTTTGATATCTAGAGAGTCTCTAATATTTCACTGTTATAAACAGCACTGAGAAATACACACTTGTACGTAAATCTCTGCCCATCTCTGATTATTTGCTCGGGGCCAATTCTGAGACGTGTGATTGCTAGAATGTTTGCCACTTTGATGGATTTTACCTCTCACCGCTCCACCCTCCCTTGGGTCCTGATGGCAAAAGATAGACACCCACAGCGGGCTGCATCTGGAAACCAGGCTGAGCACTGAGTGACCAACCTTATGCAGGTGAGTCCCAGTGCCCAAGAGATAATCCGGGCAGCAAGCAGGGCTGCATATCTATTTGTGACATTTCCCCTGCCCTTCCTATCCAGAGGGGGGATGACCAACATCAGGAAGAACTAAGAGTCACAAGAAGATGTCCAAGGTTTGCGGGAGGGAAGGTTGCCCGTAATCCCGTGACTTAGTGGCCCAACACCCAAAAGCATGAAAACAGAGCATTCTGGGATCTTGTGCTATGATTTCCCTGCTGGGGGGTTGCCAGAAGGTATACCAGATGTCCAGTTCAACTGGAATTTTCAAAAAACTAAATTTTTAGTACAGGAATGCCCCATGTGATATTTGGGGCATACTTCTACCAAAATAATACCCTGCTGATCTGAAGTTCTAATGTAGTGGGCATACTGGATTTTTCTCTGCTAGGTCTGCGCATCCCACCTGCTACACAATGACAGGAACCATACCGCCAGGGGTGGAGGGACCAGGAACTGAAGCAGCTTGCAATGTGCTACCCTGAAGTTGAAAGCAATAACTAAAGGAGGCAGGGCTGCAACTTATTAAAAATGGGACAATTTGCGGGGGCGGGGGGATCTCTGCACAAGGATGCCCACCCTCAAGAAAGCAACTTAGATATCCAGGGATACTGAGTGTCTCTTACCCCACCTCTTAGGGTACAGGGCTCAGGTGTGTGCTGGGATCCCTGGGCCAGGAGGTGGAGAAAGCACATGTGACTACAGCAAGGAGAACTGTGGCCACTGCAGCCTTTTTAGGTGGGACCTGAAGGAAGCAGCTGAAGACTGGTGGAGGCTCTGTCTCCCTCTCTCTCTGTCTGTCTCTGTCTCTGTCTCTGCCTCTCTCTCTTTCTCCCTGTCTCACTGTGTCTCTATCTCTGTCTCTGTCTCTGTCTCTCTCTCCCCTCCCCTCTTCCTCACTTCTGCCTGAAAACTGCTAAAGGAAGGAAAGACAAAAAAGGCTCTCTCTTTACACACACACACACACGCAGCACCTTCTTCAGGTCGTGCCTCAGCAGTCCTTTGCACAATATGCTGTAAATTAATAGCTTCAGGAGGTAATGGTTTATAAAGCAGAAGTTTGTATGCAACTGGAGGAAATGTTCTGCCTCTTATTATATAGCTATATTTATTTATGGCCAGATTATGAGCAAAAAAAGTTCCACGCATGCATACACACACACACACACACACACACACACACACACACACACACAGATTCCCATTTTCTGCTCCAGGGACCCCTGCCTCTAGCCCCCTTATTCAGCCTCATCTGGATTCTTGCATTCACTTCCATTTTCTCCTTGCCCTGTCTTTCTTCTTTCTTCCTCCTGCTCACTCTTCTCCTTTATTTTCTTCTCCGTTGTTTTTTCTATTTCTGTGATTTCTTAGTTTTTTTTATTGTTTGCTCAGTTTCTTTCTCCATGAGACATGGGAATGACTGAATCAAAAATAAACTCAAGATCACAGAATGCTAAAACTGGAAGTCTCTGTGTCCTGCAAAGAAATGAAGGTGCAGGGACATTAAGATAACACTCTTCTAGCACGTGGGGTTGGGGACCAATGTTATCTCTCTGTGTTCAATTCCTTTTCCACTGTGAGGCCGTCTTATGGGGTGTGGCACCGTTTGACCAGTTGACTGGCTTTCCAGTGTGGGGTGAATGTTGTGCTCCACACCTGCCTGTGTCTATGACTGTGACCTTGCTTAAAATGAGGGTATCAAATTAACACAAAGTCAGACTGTAGTACAGTGGCTTCTAAATCCAATACCTGATGTCCTTATAAGAAAATTATGTAAAGACACAGAGACACACAAAATAATGTCCCTGTGAGACCGAATAAAGGTGATAGGTCCACAAGCCAAGGGGTGCCAAGAATGTCAGCAACCACTCATACGGATAGAACAGAGGCATGGAGCAGATTCTCCTCCAGAGCTCCAGAAAGAACCAACCCTGCCAACACCTTGGTTTTGTACATCCATGCTCCAGAACTGTGAGAGAATGCATTTCTTTTGTTTTTAAACCCCTTGGTTTATAGTACACTGTGACACTTTGCAGCCGCTAGAAACTAACAGACCTTCTCCCGCTCACATTGCTATGAGTCAGGGAGTGGAGACTGCAGCCCGGGTCTGCAGGAGGCCCAGACTCTCACCTCTCCACAATGCTGCCCTGCTCACCTGGAGCGGGATTCCTGCAAAGACAGCTTGCAGGGGCAGGAGCTTGGGCCCGGTCTGTTTACCTACTAAGTGATATCAGACACAGTGTTTTGCTAACTTAAGAAATTCTTAGTAGAATATAAATAAAAGAGAACTTCTTAAACTTAAAAAAAAAAAAAAAGACACAGTGTTCCTTTAAGACTAACACGAGAAAGGCCATACTAAGAGATGGCTATAGGGGTGTCAAAGAGGGGCCAGGCTCTCATTTCTCAAAATGAAATGATTTTTCAAACCAAAGCTCCATCCAGAGAAAAAAGCTTCAGCTCAATATTTCCAAGTGGGGACCCCTGGAGACACTGCCTCAGAGGGGCAGTTGACTCTCCAGGTCGTGGCAGACTGCATTCCAAGTAGCCTAAGCTTGGGACACTTCTATGAGCCACCAGCTGCCCGGGGCCTCAAACCTCTGCCTCAGGCTATGTCAAAGGCCTTGGCCTGACACAGCCTCTCAAGTAACTTGGCCTGGAGCAGGTGTGGAGGGTAGGGAGAGCTGGGTCGGGGGAGTAAGGGAGTCTTCCCCTTCCTCTTGTCCTCAGGTGGCTGAGATATTCTCCTTGAACATCTGTGCATCCCAGCCCAGTAGTTTGGCCCAGCCTCTGAGTTCTTCAAAGGATACCATCCACTCCCACTCAGAGCCAGGGCATGGGCCTGCTTGGCCTGACCAGAGCTTAGGTCCCTCAGGCCCAGAGGAGCCCTCCTTCCTATAAGGTGGGAGGGAGTGCTCCCAAGAAGAAGGAGGAGAGACTGGACCTCCGGGGCACTCTTCCACCTTGACCTTGGGTGAGGTGCCTATTCTCCACAGCCAGAAAATTAAAATGTCCTTTATATTCATAACAGAGGCAATAATCTGCCTTAGGTTTTGAAACCAAGGCAGAGTACAGTTAATTCAGTGCGCTTGTCAGATGCTAATCTGGCTCACTGATAATGAAGAAAGCAGAAGGGAATCAGAGGGGAAAACCAGGTTGGTCTATATTATCAGAGGATTTGCAAGGGAAGGGGGGGCTTTGAATTAAAATTAAATACTAGGAGGTGGAAAAATCAAATGCAGAAATCCTGGCCTGAAAGCGATACAAGAATTGATGTAAAGAGCATGAAAGGGAGAAGGGGGAGGGAATGACAGCTGGATGGGTTTAGGGGAGAAAGAATTGGAAGGAACAATAATAATGCTGCTGAGTACATTATTAACCAAAATCAACTTACAGCTTCCTCTCCTGACTTAATTCTGGGGGAGCACATGGGGTGGGGGCAGGGCTACTGATGATAATGGGGGGTTTTCCAAGAGGACTTAATTTTTGTTTAATGCTTGAATTTGGACTCTGCTGGGTGGCAAAAGAGGTTGGTAAACTATTAAGCGTTAAAACAGGAAAAGCAGGGAAAAGAATGAAAGAAAGCAGTCCTTTGTGGCTGATTCAAGAAATGTCAGAGTCTGACTAGTCTCCATTTTTGGCACTAAAGGAATTTTTTTTAAGTACTGTCTTGTTTTTTTCTTTTCCTTTCTCATTCAGCAAATGAACCATCCAAGACAATGGTCTTTCCTGAAAGTCTTACTTTGCACACAGCGTATCCCCCTCCATCAGCTGCATGAGCTTCTCCGTGCTCCTCAGTTTTGGCTTAGCACAAGCTCTTGGAGATCCCTGAAGATCCCCAAAGTGGGACCCAAATACATCACAACATTCCTTCCAAATTCGATAAAAATTCATCCAGCTATTTTCACATGATGGAAGGGGGGAAAATTAATGCTATTCATATGTGGAAAACCTGTCCCATTATCAAATCATTCCCATGGTATGAAAATAGTTGCTTCCAGTTATTGCTCTCCCACTGCTGACCCCATACCTTCCACCCAGTGGACACGCACTCCCCCTCCAGATGATGGTCACCACAGTGCTGAAAACCAGCTGTAGTGCCCCATAGCTTTCTACAAGCTAAATAAAATTGGATTCCTTGGCTTTTCCTCATACAGGTCAAACATTCCTAATCTGAAAATTTAGAAGGTGAAATATTTCAAAATCTGATACTTTTGGAGCACCAACATAATGCTACAAGTAGAAAATTCCACACCTGACCTGTGACAGGTTGCAGTCCAACAAAAGTGTACAAAAATTATTGTATAAAATTAGCTTCAAGCCATGTGCATAAATTGCATATGAAACATAAATAAATTTTGTGTTTAGACTTGAGTCCCTTCACCAAGATATCTCACTATGTATAGGCAGATACTCTAAAATCTGAAAAAATTCAAAATGTGAAACACTTCCAGTTCCAAGCACTGTGGATAAAGAATACTCAAATTACTGATGTGTGCCAGAGCTATGGTCAGGTATAGTTTGTTTGTGTCCTTTTTAAAACATGATCATTGTAAATTGATGATAGATTGGTCTTCCTGACATTTCTTTCACTTCATCCTCTACACTCATTACAAAATGCATAGCACACTAAGCTGCTCCCTGCTGGGCAAAACCCCTTAATGGCCTCCCCATTGCCTGCAAGGAAAATATTCGTACTCCTTTGCATCCCCTAAAACCCCAGCACATCTCTGAAGGCTCCAACAACCTTCTAACTGGGCTCCTCCTGCTCCGATAATCCATTCTCCACAGTGTTGCATTCTTCCCCCGATTCTAATTCATTAAGGAATCCCCACTGTACTTGGACTGACATCCAAAGTCCTCCCTAAATCCTACCAGAGCCTACTTGATCTGGCTCCTGCCACCTCTTCAAGATCTCCTCCATCACCCCTCCTCTCCACACTGCAGGTACAGCACTTCTTTCAGATCCCTGCATAGGTCAAGCTCTTTCCTGCCACGTGGCCCTGTCCTCTCTGCCTGGAATGCTCTCCCCTCATTCTTCACAAGGCCTCCTCCTCCCTGCTCATGTGTCAGCTGGGGTGCAGCCTCCTGCAAGCCGACACCGCTGACCACTGTGTGCAAAGTAGTGTGTCCTTGCCTCACACACAAACACATCATCCCTTCTCAACCCACTGTCTTTTTAAATTATAGCACTGCATCAAATGTATATATTGGGATTGGTTTCTTTCTTTGTCTGTTTGTTGATTATCTGGGTTGCTAGAATTCAACTTCCACGTGAACAGAATCCAGTGTCTCATCTCATATTGTATTCATAGGCGATGCCCAATAAATATTGGTCAGATGGATGAAGGTCTCAAACACCAGATGCCCTCATCTGCCAACTTCCTTTCATGCCTTCTCATTCTCTAAGATCTGGGTCAAGAATCTAATATGACATTATCTTTGACTTCAGGAAGCAGAGATTACCCACCCCACCAACCACGGTCCATGTAGGAACTAATGACTGGATGCCACTGAGTACCGAACATGATGACAGGCACTGGGAACACAAGGACAAATCCACACATGTCCTTGACTTCAATGATTCCACAGCCTAAGGGAAGGGCTACTGGAACAAACGTCTCAGGATTGCCCCTGCCTTAGGCTGTCCCAGGCCTCAGTGCTTTCTGATATTTACATCCACACAAAAGACCTCTCACTCAGAAGAGTCTTCCCTGGACAAAACCCAGCTATTTATTGAGAGCCACCTGCCACATGGGTTAGTACAGCACCAGATTTCCCCTTTATGGCCAACCCCACTTCAACCACAGCTGATGTCCCATCTGACCTTTCAGAACTGCTGAAAAATGAGGGGCAATAAATCGCCACTTACTGGCCCAGCCTGGCGCACGGCCACCACCCCTGCCATTCTACACACTTCAGAAGAAAGGCCTTATGGGAGCCGCAGATGATGTGCAACTTCAGTCAGGTCCTGCTGACAAATTAGTCACACAAGGTGACATCTTCCAATCATAGAACATTCTCCTTAATTATGAAATTATGGAGATAATGTGTTTGGGAGCAAGCAAAACCAATGCTCCCAGCAATCTGAATGTGTGTGAACACACATGCACACATGAATCTACAAATGCACAAGCACATGCACACACACACGTGCGCACACACATGAGTGCACGCGTGCACGCACACACACACAGGAGCCATAGGACGGTGGGATTTACCTCTCCCATAACACTGTTTAAAAGAGGACTTTGCATCTTGCTCAGAAGAAGAGATGAAAACCACATGAAGGAAATCCTTAAATCCCAAGCAATGCTCCTAAGAATTCTCAGGCAAGGGGGATTACAGAAAACAGGGGCTGCAATGTGGAGAGAATTAAACTAGATAAGACAGTCTGCTTTTCCATCAGGCCTGGTAGCCAAGAGTATGGGAGACATGGAGGATTCTCTATCATTCAGCAACTCTGTGGTTTTATGAAATTCCCTGGAATGAACTCTCTCCAGCACGTGGACTATGGACACACCTGCTTCTCATTCACTCATCCAACGAAGATCTGCGCATGACTACTATGCACTCAGCACTGCTTGAAGCCCTGACACATAGCCATGTGCAAGGAGCAAGGATGTTCATATATCTGTACACACTGGCATCATGGCAGGGCTTACCAACTCTAACATGAGGCAGTGCCTGATGACATCTGTCACTCCAGTGAGAGACAGCAGCTGGGTGCTGCCTGACACAGCTGGCTTTGGGGTGACCCTTTCTTGAGAGTGATCTTCCTAGGTGTAATGGTTGATACATTGTGTCAATTTGAGAACTGAGTAGTTTAGAAGCTTAACTAAGTGACTCAGCATGGGGCCAGGGTCCTCACTTTGTAAACATCCTGAGCCTGTGCAAGAGGAGGGCAGGGAGATGGTGTGGGTAGGTAGCTGGCATACAATATAAGGGAGGGAAAGATGTTTGCTTTCCCCCCTTTAAGCTCTTGTTGCTTTTGCTGTCTTCTGCTACTTTGAAGTTTTGCCCTACTGCCATGTGCCACTCTGCCTTGGAGCCAGCTGAGTATGGACTGAAACCTCTGCAAACTGTGAGCTAAATAAACCTTTCCTTCCTTAATTTTGGGTATTGGGTATATTATCTCAGAAAGGAGAGAAAGTAGCCAAGACAAGGATCTACCTCACTAGAACCTCACCATAATCATGTATTAGAAACTGTTTGTATTACTAGTAGCTAATGAAATATTGCAAAGTATAAAACACTTGGTAAAGTATATAAATGAGTAGATAGAGGCATTTCCATATTAAAGGTAAAGAAAATAAAGAAAGGATAAATGATTAATAGAAAGTTATTATGTATGAATACTATGCACATATATACACACCCATATATGCACATACGTGGGTACACTGTATTTGTTATGTGTCTGTGTTCATATTTTTACTCTTATGTTCTGTTTGTCTCAGGGTTACTTAAAGTGCTAAATAAGAATGTAAATCTGCTTCCAAAGCATCTGGCACACAACAAGCACCTAATACATATTAGCTATCATTCAGTCTTTTCTTTATGACATTCTAAGTGTGAGGACAAGCCTGGACCGCCATCCTGGACCACCCTGTACTACATTTCTGAAGGGGCATCCGAACTTGCAGTTCTAAAATAGAGCCCTCAGCTTCTTCATGACATCACTGCAGCCCAGAGGTGTCAGCTGGCTTTTTTCACAGCAGGAGCCTGCCCTGGGTGTGTCCTGGATCTATCTCTATCAGTAGGACTCAGACACCTGCCGTCTTGCTCACAAGCCTAGTCCTGCTTTGTATCAAGCATGCACAATACTGTTACTCAAATGAATTTCCTTTCTGTCATGTTCTTCTTTGTCCCATCTGATGTCACCTGTCCATGCACCTTTAGTTAGGGTACAGAAATGGAGACCACGCAGGAACTCTGCCTGCTAGGAGGCTGGCTGGGGCAGTGAATCTGTGTTCTTTCTACTCTTTGTTGTTTCGAGCGCACTGGCTCTGGTTTTGTGCCAGAGGTAGGACTCCAGTCCAGTGTTCATTTGACTCAACACTCTTTCTCCTAAATTGCACTAAAATAAAATACCCCAGATAGAACCTGGCCTCTTCCTCTTGGCATACTGCCAGGCATGAAGACACCATAGGAATATTTTGTCTTTTTTTTTTTTTAACGTTTCTCCTCCTTGCCAGAGATTGATCTGCCAGTTAAATATTTAGACATGCTCATTCACCTTACTCATAAAACACTGCCTGACTTTGAGCAATGAGCAAGGAGAAATTGGGGCTGCAGCTATTGCCTGCCTGGGACATGGGGAGAGAAAGAGATATGACAAGGAGAGTGCCCCACTCCCTGGGTCTGCACATCTCTGGCGAAATCTGACCAATCAAATTTCAGTGAGTTTAGCACACCTACCCTTGAGAATTCACAGACGGCTGAGAAGGGCAGCCAGTTCCGGTTCTTGGATGGCCAAGGTCATGGGTTCTGTTCAGTCGCATCTACCTGCTCCCTCAGGGAGGTCAGTCCTGCCTCCCAGCCTTCCTCACCACCTAATGGCTTTCAGCTCAGTTGGCTCATATAACCCTTGTAGTATCCCTGTTGGGCTCAGCCCCGGGCAGTTTAATGACTAGTGAGATCCTGTCTCCAAAGAAAATTTTAAAGGGCTGGGGATGTATCTGAGTGCCAAGGCCCTGGGTTCAATCTTTAGCATGAAAAAAGAAAGAACAAGAAAAAAAGAAAGCTAAATAAAATAGCAACATGGCATGACACCCATTATCTCATTTAATTACCATAACAATCCCCCATAAAATGAAAATTATTGTGCCAATTTACAAGAGTTGGAACTGTCTCAGAAGAAAGTTGAGGTCAGCCCTGTGTGGGGCCAAAGGTGTCCCCCCCCCCCGCAAAAAAGCACCATTCCATGAGTGTTCCAGGCTCTGCAGGAGCAGCCCGAGGGAGGTGGTTGTGACAGAGTCCTAGTCCTTCACTCCCGTGGTAGGATAACTGAGGGACTGAAGTACCTTACAGACAGTCATGTGCTTATCCATGGCAAGAATGCAGATTTCCTCAGTCCTGGTCCAACACTCACTGGAAAAGCCAGCCTAGTGGCCACCATTTTGGAAGTGTCCCAGGATTCCCTCAAGATGCTAATATGAGGACAAGAGCGAAGGTCATGGTCCTCAACTATAGGAACATTGGAAAATAAATCTAGGAAACAAATAAAAATAGAGTGAGGAACTCTAGGAAAAAGGAAAAGTAAGAGACAGGTAAGGAAAGGTAAAAGATACTTAAGAGATGCCATTTTATACTTTCTCAGTGTGCAGTGGTCAGGGGGCAGGCATTCTAATCTACACCTGAAAAAGCAATTTAGCAACATTTGTAAGTAAAGACCTCCCCCGACGACACAGTTAGCCAAAGTCATACACCCTTATGCTGGGTTTTTATTAAAATGGTAGAACAATAAAGCCATAATGTTTTATGATGGAACCTGAGTGACATACCCACAAAGCACAATTCGGTCATCTCAATCCTAATATCTCTTCTACAACCTCTTCCTGTACCAGTCTAAGGGAAGCAAGATTGTTTATCCCTGTGATTGTTCCTTGCCCACAGGTAAAGCTTCTCTGACCCTCTTTTATCTGCCAAGAAAGAATTAATTAAACTTTCTACCACTTGTGAGACTATCTAGATCATAGCAGTTTCAAAAGTGGGCTTAGGGCAACACTGACAGGATGCAACCAGCCGCAGCACATGCGTTCCAGCATCATCCTTCCAGAGCAAATCAGCCATACAGAATCCTCCAGGAACTGCAGCAAATCTCTTTCCAGTCTTACTGATTCCCAAGAGGTAAAAGGGTTTTTCACTTTCCTTACTCTTGGAACAAAATATGCTCCTTATCCATGCTTTAGCACGGAGAAGGACCCAACCAAGAAATAGAACTACAAGCCAATGTCCTTAATGAACACAGACACAAAAATTCTCAATAAGATACTAGCAAACAATGAAGCAAATCATCGAGATTACATACCATGACCAAGTAGAATTCATCCCAGGGATGCAGGGATGTTTCAACATGCACAAATCAATAAATGTAATACACCATATTAACAGAGCCAAAGACAAAAATCAAATGATCATTTCAATAGACCCAGAAAAGCATTTGACAAAGTCCAACACCCGTCCATGATAAAAAAAAAAAAAACCCTACATAAATATTGAGAGAAGGACTTAAAAGTGTTTAGAAAAATGCCTGGGACACAGTGAACTCTCAAAACACGTTTTTCCTCTAAACAGAAGAAAAAACATATGTCAATCATGTATGCACTATTTTTCAAATACGGCGATTTAATTAAGTAAATATAAACCCACTGAAAATTGCTAAGTATAGTGTACATTACAGTAATTACATATCTTCTTAACTGGTGAATACTCAAGTGCAATTATTGCCATATTGAGATTCCTATTGTTTTTCAATTGTAAAATATTTCCAAAAAACTGAAAGAGGTTGAGAAGCACCAGTACATATCACTATATCGTCTTTATATACTTTGGGTTCCAGGGAAGTTACAACTGAAATGCAAAGTTTAGGGTTTGATCTCTTATATTTTCAGAAAATAATGCTCCTTCCTCAATCCCTATGCTACTGTTGCCTACAAAGAAATTAGGCTGAATTCATGGCATCAGCAGGCGTTAAATATCCCAGTCTGTCCTGCCAGCCCAGGAGTTTTGCTCACCTAGATTTTTCTCCTGCCACGATGGATGGCCAGGAGCCACTCTGTCAGAATGACTTCCATTCCATAAATAGCCCTGCCATTTAGATGCCATGGGGATAACATTAATACCAAACACAAAGGCTAAATAAAAAGCCTTTAGCCATTGAATGGCCCTTAGATTTCAGAGTTATCGATCTGGTGGAGCCTGCTAAGTTATTATGGTTACAGTTCTGTTCAGAGAAATCTGTGATCCTGTGGAAAGGGAGAAGTCACGGTCACCTCTAACTACAAAGCACAATGAAAGGACTTTGGGAACAGCTAAGTATGCCATCTTCACTGGCACATTCCAAGGGCCATGTGTGCTCCTCCACACTCTAATCTAGGGAACTGCTCTGTGGCTCAGTTTCACCACAGCAACAGCAGTTCACAGTTCACAGCACTTCCGACTTCCGGACTTAGTCTCAGGATAACTTTCCAAGATGGGATAGACATTATCACACTTCTATATAAGAAAAAAGAAATTAAGGAGCAGAAAGGTTAGGAGATTTTCCCAAGATCAAGCAATAAGAAACTGGCAGAGCTAGGACAAGAACGGCAGCTTCTTCTTGCTCCCCCACCCAGGCATGAGAGTCTCCAGATTTGCTCCTGGACCTGGCACCCTTTCCTTGCAGCCTCTCCTGACACTTACCCCGGGTGAGAGCTTAGCCTTCACCTAGCACTGAGAGCTACTGTTGCCTAGAATTACTTCTACCTCTTCTAGTAACCCCTCCTCCAGGGTTGGACTAAGTTTGTTATGCTGCCTTAGACTTTTGCCAAGCCTAACCGCTGGTGTGAACTCCAGTAAATGTCACATGGTGCAGACAGGTGCTCATGGCAGAAGGGGCTGAATTTGCCTGGGTCTCACACTCTCCTCGAAGCATCTTGCAAGGAGCCACACCGAGATTGGAACAAATTCACACAACACAGCATGCAACAGTGTGGCAGCAGAGAGATCCCAGCCACGGGCCTCTCCCTTAAGGGCATGACAGTAGCCTTGAAAGTGAAATAAAAAATATCTGAGTTTGGCTACCAAATTCTGAGCTGGGTACCAGATAGTTAAAGTCACTGGGAAGGCTGGCTCCCTGGCATCTGGACAACGTAGAAACAAGAAGCTGATGATGCACAGGTGTCCTACTAGAGAGGGAAGGAGAGCTCTTGACGCAGCTGGCTTGTTACCATGCCACTTGAAGAAATCTGGGGGCATTCAGTACCCACTACTGTTTGCTCTCCACACTTGTGTTTTTCAACTATTGGCATCTCTTTATGATGAGGGTAGATTAGAGGGGTAGATGATACACAGTAAAAGAACTTTTTAGGATCTAGTGAGCTTCTCTAACCATCTCTTCTTCCCGGTAGTATAAGTGAATACTACATATGCATACATACATATATATCATTTCTCCTTTCTTTATTTTCTTTACCTTTAATATGGAAATGCCTGTATCTACTCATTTATATACTTTACCAAGTGTTTTATACTTTGTAACCATCTCTTCTCCATTGGTTGACTGTCCTGGGCCATACAATTCATCACAAAAGCAGTGTAAAGAATTCATAATGGGTAAAACCAATGAACAATGATTCTGCTCTCTTTGGGGGCAATCTGAAACATGATCATTTCACCAGCATCCTGTTCTTGGCAGATTGATCCATTTGTGGACCCTGAGTAAATCGGGATCATTTGCATTTTCTTCCAACTGATGATTTATCTTAGGGTGGTGAGAAGACCCCAAGCTGGGAAATTCAAGAACCAAGCTGCCCAGTGAGAGGTTTGGAGAAGACCCCCACATCCTCCTATTGGGGTGTTTCCAAACTTGCTCGAGTTTCTTGCCTTTTCCTAGTCTTGGTTGTTTTACAATTCTTTGAGTTCATGAGATTCCCTAGTATCTCCCCCAAAAATCTCCTTTTGCTGAAGCCAACCAGAACTGGTTTCTCCTGTTTGAGAAAAAGAAAAATCTTTTAATTAATGTGCATGTAATATCTGTTTCAAACTATTCTGTACTATATTCATATGTAAAATATTCTGAAGCAAAAGGTCAGTTCCTTTCATTAGGTGCTAAAATAAACTTTTTAAATTTAAGGTCTTTTTATAATTAGTATAAAACCATGTACCTAATTAGTATAACGATAATGTTCTATAATTTCCATTAATGTAAAAGGCATGTTGGTAAAGAGCGACAAGAGTGACTAAGGAATACATTGGCATGAGCTCTAAGACTCCTCCTTGGAAAGATTTTTCCTGTTTACAATAAGAGTGAGAGCAATCAAAAGAACTGAGAATAGAGCCAGGGACAAGATCGTGGGCTGGGAAATCCCAGGTTCCAGCCCAAGCATCTCTCATGGTACCTGACCTTCAGGAGGCACAGTTGGGCAGAGCTGTGTTGCCCCTTCTCAACTGTGAATCTTGGACACATTATTTGCTCCGTTTCTAAATCTAGTATGCTTGCCATTTGGCTGCAACATACTTCGTGTGTGCCCAGTATTGTCCCCTGATGGTTCTGGACAGGTTCTGAGTGACATGGTCCATGTTTATCTGTACAAGGACCATAAACAAGCTACCTAAACTCTCTGAACATCAGCATCCTTCTCCTTTTCACAGAGGGAGTAATGACAACTGCCTCACAGGGTTGATTTTTGTTTTTTGTTTTTTTGTGTGTGTGAAGAATTAAATAAGATGGAAAATATAAATCACTTAGAAAATTAACTATTGATAAGAGCCCAGAAGACACTGGTAGTTATTATTCTATTCTATACCACTCCAAATGACAGTTAGCCAGAGAGAAATAGGCAAGGTATTCTAGAAGCAAAATTTGGAGAAAAAATTTTGAAAAATTATTTACTTTGTGAAAGAGTTGTTATTATCCTCTAGAACTAATTAGAGAAATGATCAAATACTTAATGCTTTGCCTCCAATGTATCATAAGTAGGGTTATTAGATCTGCAGAAGAGTTATAAGAGCTTTTCTTAAAAAAAAACTATATACCAAGCTAAGGGTATTTTTGACACTTGAAGCACCGAAAGAAAGTTAAGTATTCTCCTTGCAATGGAGTAGGGAGACCAAGATGAGGTTAAAGTGGTAATTAATGACCTAGAAAGAACAGATAAAAAGGTACTTAATTTGAAGACAAACATTTTATTTCTTTTAATACTGTTTTTATGTTGTTTCTCCTTGTTCTATCTCATAATTAAAAACTGAAGTTATATTGACAAAGTTATGTTTGTGTAGGAAAGTTTTTAAGAGGCCAGATCAAATGGTCCATTTCTGTTTCATTCCTATATTTCACATACTAGATAATTCCAATTCTTTCAATTAAGCTGCACCATTCACATAGGGGATGCAGATATTTTGGATATTCACATATTTGACAGTTATTGCACTCAAACATTATCTCACCTCATTAGTTCATTTACTACAAGTCACTGTATGTGGCAGGTCTTGATAGCTCCATTTCATGGGAAGTAGAGACACAAGGGCTTGCTTAGATTTGTCCTAGGAAGGATGTAATAATAAAAGGTAACACTTTAACCCAGACATGATGGAGTACACCTGTAATCCCAGCACTCTAGGAAGCTGAGGCCAAAGGATCCCCAGTTTGAACCCAGCCTCAGCAATTTAAAGATTTAATGAGACTCTGTCTCAAAAATTTTAAAATATTTTTTAATTTATTAAAAAAAGAATACTTTATCGAGAAATTTCCATGTGCTAAGCATTTTTGCAAACATTAATCTCTTTTAATGTTTATAACAACCTATTCTTTTATTATTCTCATGTTTTTTAACAGAAAGAAAAACTGACGCTTCGAGAGGTTCAGTAAAATAGCGACTGAATGGTGTACTAGAGGTGAGGGTGGGCTGTGGATTCAAAGTTGGCTGTTTTATGACTGTAGCATCAGTGCCATAGCAGAGCAAGGTCAGGGCCTAGGCCTTTTGTGGGGACCTTTCTTTCTCACTTCTCTATGTGTTTCAGGTCCCAGCAGGAACAATCTTCCTGTGTATTCTTGGTAATAAAAACACTTTTCCAAAAATCTGGCAAGCAAAGCTGTTTGCAAAACAAAAACCGTTGCAAAGTACTTTGTGAATAGTTCATTCTACTGCCCAGAGGACCTGGGTGGGGGCAGATAGAGCCTGGGAAAGGATTATGCAAAGTCAAGGGTACTGAGCAGGAAGCCCCAGCTTCCTCAGCCATGGATTTCTTTCTCAGAGCCCGGTGGGGTTTGCACACCATCTGCACTCCATTTCCCTCAACTGTCCAGTAGCTGCTGCACCAGCCAATCAGAGAACACATGTAGACCTGGACCCCCCAGGGAACCTACTGAGACCTGTGCTTTCAGTTAGCAAAAATCTTCCTAGAGAAATGGAAAGCATGAGGATCATTACACTTCAAGGATAGGACTGTAACAGCAATGACGATAATGTAACTAAAAACTCAGGCTCAAGCAGAGCACTTAAAATGTGTCCCACCAGAAACTCCCTGGCCCACCATTTCTCTGCGTCCTCCTCTTCCTCATTCCTATGTTCCTTTATTGTCTCTAGGCCAATCCAGTTTTATGTGATTTTCAACAAATGAAATATGTCTCCTCATCCTACCAGTATGCAAATTTAAGTAGAAAATTGGGAAATAGGGAAGGAAAAGCAAACACTTTCTACCTAGATGGCTGGCATGGGTGCTGTAAGTGGGCAGCGGTATGGGTCCTGGTCCCTTGAGAGCTGCAGCAGATGCTAATCTGCCTGTGACTCTGATCGCCTGGTGCTGGCAAGGGACCCAACTGAGAACTGGCTACAGGGACAGCAGCTGGTTCACAGAGAGGCTGCCCTGTTGGACACCTCAACCTGCAAGATGCTGAATGCTGAGTGATTTTTATCAGTGGTAATAGTTGCAGCACATAGGGATGGAAAGTCCCTTTTTTCAAATTTCTTACCTGTCTGTCAGAAAGGTCCTTTGGCCCAAAGACCAAGAGTCCAATGTCACCTGCAGCTAAGGCTATCAGCAATGACCCTAATAGAGTGCTCAGAATGGAGATGTCTAGCAACCAAAGCTGAACACAACTTTTCAGCTCTTCCTCCATCCCTTACGCAAAGAGGCATAAGCCAGCTTTGGCAACTGAAAATAGGAATGACAAATAGACAGTGACTTTCTGGACAGGGCACTGTGCAGACCTGCAGAGCCCTGGGATCCAGAATTGGGATTTCTACAGGATCCTAAAAAGCCACCACTTGCAAATGCACCCTGCACAGACACAGAGGCGAAGCTTCACAGCGTGGAGGGACACTGAAAGGTTAATGGCAGAGCTCTCCCTGGCACTCCGCTCTGACACACACACCCACTCGCTCCCATCCCCTCCTCCAGGGCCTCTTGCTAATGAGAATAGATTTATAAGGCTGCTCCTGGGAGAGAGTTGCTCAGCTGTCAACCTGGCTTCCCCACCTCCACCCCCCACCTTGTTCTCAGCGAGGCCTCCAGGGCCACGAAGCACTCATTCACTGAAGGAACAGTAGAGCCAAGCATGCATAGACTTCCCGGGGTGCACAGAAGGCCAAAGTCCAGCTGCAGAGAAGCTCTCCACTAGTGGGAGTCAGACATACAAGTCAATAACCATCATAGCCAGGCACAGTACCACACACCTGTGATCCCAGCTTCCCAGGAGGCTGAGGTAGGAAGATCACAAGCTCAAGGCCAGCCAGGGCCACTTAGCGAGACTCTGTCTCAAAACACTGTTTTAAAGGACTGGGGATGTGGAGCAGAGCATTCCAGGGTTTCACCCCAAATATTACAAAAAGAGAGAAAAATAATAGTCATACAAAGTCACTAGCAACTTGCCTGGCCTCAGCAGGCCAGTCTTGTGGAGCAGGGCTGTAGAGTCCCACTCCACGCAGGAGCTCCTCAGTGTGACACCAAGAGAGAGAGACTATTCATCCGTTCATTCAACCCCACTCAGATATGAGCAATCTGTCCAGCAACAAACTGGGAAGTGTGATGTCTCCCATCTGTCTCCAGAACAGTTTGTCAGATTGATCCTAAAGCTAAAATTACGTATCAAAAAGATACATATCATTTCCACCTTTGTGAACTAATTTAGATGGATGAGCCTCTCTTGGCACTGAAAAATAGTAGGCTTGTATGAAGTAAGGTCAAAGCAGACTAGTATCCATGGGATTCTCTTCATTTCTCAGAAAAGAGACCCAGGCTCAGGGCTGGACCATCCCTGCTTGCCCCTGTGCCACATCCCAAGAGACCCCATTCCCAGAGATCTTTAGTCATCTTCCGCTTCAGCCCCAAACTTCCAGCTCAGTGTCGAGCACATAGCAATTGCTCTGGGGAGGCTTCAACTTTTCCTGGCATGGAAAGAAAGGGATGATTGATGTGCAGTGTGTAGATTTCCCTGGGAGGGGTTGCGGAGGACCCTGGAGCCCTCTCCAGGGGCAGAGGTGGCAGGCAGAGAGGAGTGCTGGGAAAGGCATGCAATCTCAGCGTTAACAGACAGGCCACAGGCTGGCTGGCAGGCAGCACCTCCTCCCCCGCTCTGAGCCAGATCACCCAGGCCTGCCTCCCCCTCTCTCTGTGCCTCAGCTACTCGGATGCTCCATATAGACATGTCACCAGATCACTCACCTGCCACAGTCCTTTCTAAATTAGGTCTGTTTGCTATCCTATTATAAACTTCGTAATAACTACTTGACAGGACCAGGTTGGAGAAGACCACCCTCTTGAAAAGGTGTTTCATCAAAATTTACTGTCACAGTCAACCTAGAAAGTGGTGAGCACCATCCCCCAGAACCCAGGAAAGGCCATGGGAATGCATCTCGGAATTGTACTCCTAATGGGAAGGCAGTATGGGCTTTGTCCCTCTCGTAAGTGTCACTTAGGACACCTGAACTCTGGCACTTCCAGCTGCCCCAAACTGAGCAAGTAGAAGGTTATGGGCAGTGAATGCATCAGCAGCCTCTGTCACATCTGGAGAGCAAAGGAGCAGAGCAGTTTAGAGTTAAGTACATAAGCCTGGTAGGACCATGTTACAATTTAGATTTTAAAATGTCCCCCAAATTCTCACATATTCCGAGGTGGGGCTTTGGGAAGGTGATTGGACTCTGAGGATGCTATACTCAACAGTGCTTTGTTCCACTGATGAGTTTACAACTGAAAGTTTTATTAGTGGGTGGGGCCTGGTCAAAAGAGGCAAGTCACTGGGGTCAGGTGAGCAGCCTTCCTCCGCCATACCCTTTTACCATCCCATTTCTGCCTTGGAGCCAGCTGACCATGGATGGAATCTTCTGAAATCCTGAGTCAAGGTAAACCTCTCCTCCTTTAAATTGCATGTGTCAGGTATTTTATCCCAGTGATGGTAAAGTGACTGCTACAGACCAGTTGTACAGCTGCCAGGAGTGGAGCCTTTTCTTGGTCACTGTGAGCAAACTCCTGCCCCATGCTTAACTAGGCATGGCCTTCTGTGGCTGAGCTTTTTCCCAGTCTCCTTACAGATAGCCTGGCTCTTCGAGGCTGGGGATCCTATCTCAACTCCCATTCTTCCTTTCTGTTCTCAGTCCCTGACCCCAGAGTGTCAGAAGCTATAGCAGCTCCCCCAACAGATGTTTTCACTTGCTGCAGTCAGTCACTTGGGTCAACTGGTACGTGGAGGGGTGTTTCTGTAACCTCTCAGGGAACCACAGGGATGGAGCCTAGGAACCCACACCCACAAGGCTCCCCCATTCACCACTGCACTCTTGCTGCCACCCCCTCTACTCTCCTTTGTCACCCCAGATCACCTTGCAAACCCACTCCTTGCCCCAAAGTAGTTGCTTAGGGTTGCTTTAGGGAATAATTCAAACTAAGGCACCTGTTATGAATTGAATTGTATCCCCTAAAAAGGCAACTTGAAGTCCCAACAATATGACCTTATTTAGACACAGATCATCACAGATATAATTAGTTAACATGAGTTCCTACTGGACAAGGTTGGGCCTTTAATCCAACAGGGTTGATGTCCCCATAAGAAGCAGCATACAGGGAGAAGACAGCCATGGGAAGACCGGTAAAGAAAGAGTGACACATCTACAAGCTACGAAAACCCAAGGAAGCCAACAAATTCCAGACACCAAAGAAGCAAAGCAGAGTCTTCTCTACATGTTTGAGGAGACAGTTCTTGAGTGGGCTAAACATGAGCGTGGGGTATAGTGGCTCCTTCTATGAAGCTTAAAGTCCCCTGTGCTCCCTCTAAATTGTCACCCCCTTTTTGTGAGGAAGAAGCTCCTTAGACCTGCCACAGGCTCTGAATATCAAAGACCACTGAAGCCTTAGGTGCAGGGGATTTTGCACACTGTCTGCCTCCCCTCCCCCTTCCACCTCCAGCCCTCTTAAACCTAATACCACAATCCCTGACTGATATTAAAAACTGACAAGGAATTTTGCCACCGGCACTAGCATTTTAATATTGAAAGGTTGTGAAATCTAATAAGAGCTACAAGGAGGTTGATGGGGGTGGCATTATTTTTCCCCCTTCCGAGCTTGAATAGAACTGGGATTCAATAAGCAAATGTGACAGAATGTGTAATTTCCCCTTGATCTGCTGCAGCCAGGCATTTCCTGTTTAATAACCTTAAACCAGTGTGGCCCCTTCCCAGAGCAACCCCTCCCAGAACATCTCTTCTCTCCATCTTATCAGAATAATCCTTCATTTGAACGCAGCTCAGACTGGCACTTTGGTGGCACCTTATCGCCGCTTGAAGACACAAAGGGAACAAGCTGAAATATTATTTTTCCCCTTTGTGGAAAGGTGTTAATGAGATCTTCCTGCCATCGCCTTGCCTGTACCGACGGGGGATCCCTGATCCCAGCCATTCTGGTCAAATCCCAGCTTTAAAACCTGTCCATAAAGGAAGAGGCTCCTGGTGCACACTCAGTCCCCAGACCAGGGGAGGTCAGGACAGCAAATTTCCAGCTGGAAATTGACAAGCAGTGGGAAGAGCCCTGTTCTGGTCCGGGCTCTGTGTGTTCCTTCAGCCACCGTCAGGTCCACAGGACAGTGACAGCATCGGCTGCTGCCTTGCACACTTTGCATCCTGAGGCTGAAGAGGGGAGTGGAGGGCTCCGGGGAGAACTCTGGGATTGGTTGCCAAGCACAGGGTGAAAGGAATCCCACAGCATATGTGGGGCCCAGGCAGGGCTTCCTGATGCCCCAGGTCTTGCAGGGATGGAGGAAAAATTCAGGGGCCTGTTTCAGTGTTCTCTAGAGTAACCCAACCGGTCCTCTGTTTGTCCTTAAGCAAGCGATTTCTCAGAAACCCTGCTGTGCAGTGGAACGTGGTGCTGCATGTTGATCATCACTGCCGAGGTTGCTGACACAAAGCATAGAACCGGCACCCACTACACACAGG
>NW_004955410.1:35976105-35978685 GCF_000276665.1 Chinchilla lanigera
GAAATGAGTGAATATAGCTGTGCTTCAGTAAAACTTTATTTACAAAGTAAAGCAGCAGGCTGAATTCAGCCCAAGGGCTATAGTTTGCCAAACCCCGGTCTAGGTAAGAAAGAGGTAGACAGATCAGAAGTGAAGGATCTTGCCCTACCTTAATGAGGTGCCCTAGAAAGAGTGCTTGAGTACTGAGAAATGCCTTAAAAAAGAATAAAGGACATCAACAAGGCTGAATGGTATTGAGGTCACACTTGGCCTGGGCCTTTCTTGGTCAGTGGTGACATTAAATTTACCCCTAACTCTCCAAAGAGTTCGCAGGACTTTTAAAAATACCCCTATTTGTACCTTTTCCTCCTAATTTTGCAAGTTAGGAAACAAAGAAGACTGCTGTCTAGGGAGGGGTGCTGCCTGAACCACAGTCATCAGGGCAACAGCTAGGTAAGGACAGTTACAAGCATCCTGTGGCTGCCCTGGAGGCCACAAAATGGTATCAAGAAGTTATTTCTTTCAAGTGTAAGCCAGAGAGAGCTCTGCTCATCATCAGAGAAAAGACCTGAAGATGCAGAAGGAGTCTTAGCCACATCATACTGTGACCCCCTCACAAAAGCCCAGAGAAACCCAGCATTTGTCCAAGGCTGCACATCTTGCTCATGGTAAAACCAGAACCCAACTCCACGGCTCTGTTCTCTGCTCCCTGCTATTTCTGCTACACCAGCTTTTTCAGAAAGAACGCTGGATGTGGGCCTAAAGTCAGCATGGCCATTCAACATCCCTTGATGGACACGCACACACACGACACTCACACAGCACACTCAAAAACACCTTTTAGCTTTGTTTTGTTTTGTTTTGTTCTGTTTTAAGTACTCTTGGGCAGGGGTGATAGAGCATCCTTCTTTCTGCTGCACCAGCTATCACCATCAGGCCTGGTGCTTACTTGGATAAATGGTAATCTGCTTCCACACTGGCAGTCAGCTTCGAAGAGCCAGATTGATCACACCTACAGTTGTCACTTCAGCTCCTAATTTGGCATCATTTGCTCCTTGGAGTTTCTGGGGCTTCCTACGAAGTTAGACTGACAGGGAACCATGCTGGCTTGGAGTGGGAATTCCAGGTTCCCAGCACATGGCATTCTGGCCCCATGGATGTCCAAGTCTGGGTCCCAGTGCTACTGAAAAGCAAGCTTCTGCATGCTTTCACTGCCAGATCCCTTCTTCTTTGGCCACAAGGGAAAGGGATGCTAACAAGAGATGGGGAACCAAGGGTCCGACCCTTAGTAGACGGCACAAGGGCAATGAGAGTCCTGAAGACATAAATTAAGTATCATTTAATGTCTGACATCAGTAGACAGAAAGCAGAGACAATGCAGTATTATAGGAATGAATGTCAGATTTAGAGCCCCAAAACCTGGATTTGAATCCAAGCTCTACTAAGAATAGCTGTTTGTCTTGGACAAGTAGTTTTACCTCTCAGGATCTTGGTTTTCTCACCTGTAATGGAAATAGGATATACAAGGGTGATCAAAAATACAATAAATGTTTAAATTTTAAAATTTTTTATAGTAAAAGACATTGCTATTAATCTCCCTCAAAATACTCTCCCTCTCTTCAAACACACCTATCCCATCATTCTTGCTACTTTCTAAAGTGATTCTGCAAGTTCTCTTCCATGAGTGTCTTTAAAAAGTGTAATCAAAAACACAATGAATGTTGCTGGCAGGTGCTATGCAGTTAAAGGCAGGCTCATGCACCTCTGGCTCTTCCGCAAAGTCAGGATGGCCATGAAAGGTAAATATATGAATTGCCTCAGAATATGAAAGATGGCCGCACAGTGTGTCTAAAGACACAAAGGAGGATTTGCAGAGTTGCCTCAGCAAGTGGCAAGAACAGTAGGACAAGTGCATTCAAAGCCATTGCGAAGGAGTATTTTGAGGGGGATTAGTGGCAATGTGCCTGTACTGTAGTAATTTTTAAAACTTTAACTACATGCTATGTTTTCAATCCCACCTCATACACACATCCAAAGTGCTTCAGTGAGGACAGAATGACATAAACAGCAAATGAACGTGGTGCCTGATACATGATGGGGCTCATAGGAACTGTCTGGCCCTTCCTCGTCCTGTGTGCTGGCAGGCCTAGGATGGGGATTTTGTCCTCAGCTCCCAGAGGCTGCAGGTCCTTCTGATTCAAGGGGTGGGACTGAAAAGCGAGGAGGACAATCGTGACAAGATAGAGAACAACACAAGGTCAGAAGTCGAGTAAAGGGAAAAACGCCAGGCAAGGGTCTGGCCACAGTCCCACATTGTCCCAGGTAGAGACAGGCACCCTGCTATCACCATGATCGGAATTTCCAGGCAAGTCGCTAGCAGAAACAATGGCCAAGTCCAGTGGGGGATGCTGATGGAAAAGTAGCAAGGTGCCGGGCTTGGACGGGCAAGAGCATGCTCACTGCTCCTCCTGGTCCTTTCCACCCCATTCCAGGTGCGAGGTCAAAAGAGGCTCCTCTGTCCATGTTGTCCTCACTCATCTCTTCTATAAGTGGCTGAGTAGCAGGGAGGGGATCTGAGGGCAGAGTTGGGCTTTGGCTTGG
>NW_004955410.1:35978785-35979921 GCF_000276665.1 Chinchilla lanigera
CACAGGCTCACCCACTACACACAGGTGCACCCCCAGACTGCTGGTGCATTATGCTTCTTGCCCCTTGCAACCAGGCTAACAGGCAGTTACTACATTATTTTCCCCATTTTGCATATCATCAAGTGGAGACTTATAGCAATTTATTCTCCCCAAAGTACATGGGTGACAAATGAGAGGTACTTATAACCTAGTTCTTTGATTCCAAAGCCTGTGACAACTAAGTCACAAAGGTCCAGCAGGTCCTGCACCCATTCCAGGACTCAGAGCTGGACACAGAGAGACAGAAACTGCAAGAATTTCAGGGAGCTGCTTGTCTGAAGCAGTATGAGTAAGGAAGGGAAGGGAGTGAGCAGTTGCTGACAAGAAAAAGCTGAGAAAAGTTGGGAGCCTGGTGTGGTTATAGAACAGGAGAGCCCAAGACTAGGCTGAAGGGAAGGAGTTGTAAGAAGAAGGACAGTGATGCCTCTGGTCAAATCAATTTTCTTCCTTTTTCGACCCCAACGGCACTTCCATAACTATGCTACACCACACTTTTAAGACCTGCCTGCCTCACCCTTCTTCTCACCTGGAGGATTTCACACATCCAAGCCCCTGAAAGTCTCACCTGCTCTCGTCTGTCTCCTTCTGTCCTGGTCAGTTCATCTGGAATAAAATATTAGAGTAGAAGGGAACCTCGGGGATCTTTCAAGGCAGCAACACTTTTTATACTTTTTTTTTTTTATTTTAAAGAGGAAAAACAACAACAATAAAATAACAACACCAAAGACAAAAACAAAACAACACAAAAAACGATACAGGATTTCAAAACAAGATGATAGGAATTAACAGTGATTGTTACATTACATATTGTTATCTTCAACGAAGTTGTTCAGATTACCAGATGTAAGAATGCAAGATAAGGAAGCAACTTTTGAACAGTAGGCTTTTTTTTTTTAACGGGAAATCAAACTCACAGGCTCACACTTGCCAGGTAGGTGCAATGCCACTGAGCTATATCCCAGGTCCCAAACAGTGGACTTTGAAAAGGTGACTTACTTTTCCAGGCAACAAGGGAGAAAATGTAATGGGCAGGATGCATCTGTTGAGGAAAGCAGATCCTGGGGCCTAGATGGGGCCAGACTATCCAGGACCGAGCA
>NW_004955410.1:35984461-36045886 GCF_000276665.1 Chinchilla lanigera
ATATACACATGAAAAAGGTAGTTAAAATAGTTGCACTACTAATTTCTCTCAGTTGATTGAAAAGATAGGCTTGTGCTAATATTGCTTGGACAATTAAATGCTGATATCTTGTACTCTGAGAAACTAATGTAAAGATAACAATATCTAATATATTAACCATTGTTACCTTCTTATCATATTGTTTTGTAATTTGGGGGTTTTTTATCTTTTGTTTATTTTTCTTTAAAATAAAAATTTGAAAAGCTGCTTTAGTGTATAAACAGGATGGGCTGCACAAAAAACAGCCTCTCAGTGCATTCTGGAGGTGGCTAGCATTTGAGATGCCCTAAAATAAACACTCCAAGGTGATCAACAAGCATAGAGGTCTGATCAGAAACTTTTCCCTTTGGAGCTGATTATTTCACTTGTAAAACACCAGTGTCAGAAGTTTTCTAGATCAGTTTAACACCTGAAGATGGGCATAAAGTAGAAGAACCTAAGCATTGTTGAAAGTGCCCATTCTATGTACAACAGGGTCCAGACCAGGAAATAGCCATGTTTCATCAGAGTGACTTGAGCCATCCTCAGGACCAGGATGCACCTGATAAAGGATGTAACCAAATCGGTAGCTCAGCAGAATGAGGCCGTCACAAAGCCATACTCCTTCAAGATTCTCCAGGCAGGAGCACATAGCTGTGAACACAATCCTCCTTTAAGGTCCCAGCCAGCACTGGCCAAGGGAGACAGCTCTGACCTCAGCCCAGGAGTTCTGGTCCATTTTTACCATGGAGTGTGGTTGTTAATGGCAAGCCCCGCTGCCTTTAAATCAGGGCCCTGCTGTTCTGTAGCTGTGCATGCTGCCTACCCTCTCGGTGTATCAGTTAATATAGGTAATGTATGGAAAGGCTTAGGATTGTGCTCAGCAAATAGTAAGTGCATTAGTAGTTAGCATTATTATTATCACCCCATAGAGGAGAGCTGAGCATCAGGCTATCTGAGCACTAAGACACCAGGTTTTATTATGATAGTAATAATTGCTACCTTTTAATGAGCACTTTAATCACTATAAGCACACTCTACTAGCTCCTTCCCATACATTAACTCTTTTAATCCTCACAGCTCCTTGGAGTAATTATTATTATCCCCATTTTATGGATGATGAAATTCAGGCTTAGAAAGATTAAGTAATTTGTTCTCTGTCATGTCTCTTAAAGCAGAACTAAGACATAAACCAAGTCCCATGGGACTCCTGAGCTGGGTTCATAACCCTTACAAAACCTCCTTTTCCAGAGGATGGCAACTTTTTCCTGGAGTGCTGGGAGCCTCCGTGCAGACTCTTCTGTCCAGGAGAGGAATCATAGCTGTCCTTGACAATGATATTTCTCACTTTGCATTAATAAACAAGCATTCAGATTTATGAATCAATCTCTTATGGTGTGGGTTTGGGTAGCAGCTGAGGGCATTGGCTGCACATTGCATTTACCTTTCTAAAATCCTGATATTCAGGCCACACTCTGGATCTGTGGACTGTGGCCTAAGTAGCAGCGTGTTTTTTTTTTTTTTTTATAGCCCCAAAATGTGGTGATGCATAGCTCACAATCACTGGGTTAGGGTGAACCAGCAAGGCTGTATCTATTGCAAAATTAGACCCCGATCCTACCACACAGCCCATTCGGTACAGTCAGGTACACTCAAGCTGACAACAGCATCAACTCCCAGATGGGAACACTGCAAATGTGCACCCGGTTCACAGCCACGGTTGTGCCTCCTCCCAGCACAGAGGAAAATGGTCCTGGGAAGCCTAGGCTGTCACTCCCCCCACCCTTCCTGACCTCTCTCTCTCTCTCTCTGCAGCACTGGCCAACATATCAGTCTCCCTGACTCAAAAAACACATTTGAAGCTGGACATTTGGCTATTGCTCTCAAAATGAAATATAAGGCTTGCCTGGGATATAATTAGTTGGATAAAATTTTATGGGTCTCTCTGGGAGGATTGAGTGGGGGACTTGAGGTCTGGTAGCCAGAGGGGGTGGGGAAAGCAGGGGGCAGATGGGTAGCAGCTCACCCTGGCAGTCCCTGTGGTCTAAAGCCAAATCCTCAGAAAACTCTGGCAATCAACAGAATTAGCATTCAAACTGCTTCCTCCAGACAGCAGCCACCCTCAGCCAAGCACCCATCAAAGGCAGCAGACTCTTAGGCCCACAATAAATGCTTAGGAAAACACATGATGCCAGACCTCTCTGGAGGCCAGCAGAAAGGGACTGGAGCTTAGGCTTCAGAAGCAAGGCAGATAGAGTAAGGAGCTGAAAATGAAAGGTATCAGATAGTCACAGAGAAGTCAAGAGGCACACAGTATCCACATCAGCACCTATGGAAGACCTGAGCAAGGTGTGAAGATGCCAGCTCCCCCAAGATGCTGTAGGTACCAGAGCCTAACACAGTCTCTCAGGATGGCATTCACTTCTGGAAAGTCAAGTGAGGAAAAGCTACCCCAAAAAGCAGTGCTGTAGCAGTGCTTCATGCAATTGTCACCTCCAAGAGCAAGTGATTGAGATGGCCTTCGTGTTCCCCTCAGCCTCACTGAACAGTACACAGGCTTCTTCCTGTCATAGACCCTAGCCTGTCTTCTGTTAGAGGACATGCATTAGCAACTGGGAACCATGAGGACTCAGACTTGCTAAAGCAATCCTGAGCAAAAAGAACGATGCTGGACGTATCTATCCCAATACTTGATTTCAAAACATACTGCACAACCATTGTACACAAACTACATAGTACTGGCATAAAAACAGATGTGTGGAAGAATAGAATAGAATAGAATAGAATAGAATAGAATAGAATAGAATAGAAGGACACAGTGAAAAACCTTTCACAAATAAACCATTTGCTTATAGACAAAGGAGTTAAAAACATAAATTGGAGAAAAGGCAGTATTTTTAACAAATTGTTCTAGCGAAAATGATTATCTATATGCAGAAGATTCAGACTAGATCCCTATCTCTTATCCTGTGCAAAAATCAATTCAAAGTGGAGCAAAGACCTAAGGGAAGAACTGTAGCTTTAAAACTACTAGAAGAAAGTATAGGAGAAACACTTCAAGACAGAGATATACACTATGACTTCCAGAATAGAACTCCAATAGTTCAGGAAATAATAAAAGGAATCAACAAGTGGGATTGCACTAAATTAAGAAGCATCTGCACAGCAAAGGAAACAACAAAGTAAAGAGATAGCATACAGGCTGAAAGAAAATCTTTATCAGCTCTTCTTCCAACAGAGAATTAATATCTAGAATATATAAAGAACTAAAAAACCACCAAAAAACCCAATAAGTAAATAGGCATGTGAACTATACACTTCTCAAAAGAAATATGAATGGACAATAATTACATGAAAAAAAAAAGTTTAACATACTTAGCCATCAGAGAAATGCAAATCAAACCTCCATTTGATGTTTGTCTCACCTGAGTCAGAACTGCTATCCTCAAGGACACAAAAATTAATAAGTTCTGACAAGGATGTGGTGGGGGGGTGATGTTCATACACGGTTGGTAGGAATGTAAATTAGTACAGCCTATATGGAAATCTGTATGGAGGCTCCTCAAATAACTAAAATTAGAAATATTATATGATCCAGCTATACCATTTCTTGGTAAATACCCAAGAGAATTAAAGTCAGCATATTATTGGGACACCTGCATACCCATGTTTATTGCAGCCAACTCACAGCAGTCAAGCTATGGAATCAGCCAAGGTGCCCGTCAATGGATAAAGAAAACACAGTGTGTATATATATATATGCACACACACACGCATACATAATGGAGTATTATTCAGACATAATGAATAAAAACCTGTCATTTGTGGGAAAGTGGATCATTGTGTTAAATAAAGTAAGATTGACTCAGAAAGACAAGTATCATGTGTTTTCTGTCATGTGGAATCTTAGCAGGGAGAACCATAACATGAAAATAGAATATTAGATAAGAGAGGAGAGGGGACAGAGAAGAGAATAGTAAAGAAGGGTAATGAGATTCATAGGATCAAAATCTATGCATGCATAATAATGTCACAATGCAACTCAATATTCTATATAGTTAATAAAATTAATATTAGTGTATAATATTCTATACTGCAACAAAATATTTAGCTTTTTTTCAATGTAGTCTTCCCTCAGACTCTTTTCCATTGTATCACTCAGGAAGGTATTCCTCAAGGGACAGGAGAGGTCCCACTGAAATGCAATCAGCAAGGAAGATAGGGCCCATATTTTCCGTTCTCTGAGGACAGGCAGGAGCCTAACTTTCATATGCGACGATTAGCAAACACAGATGGCCCTTAATCCCTCCTCTGCCCCGTGAAATTTTCATTCCTTGAAACATCAAAACATCTAGAAAATACCAGTGCCTACAGCTTTTGAGATCCATGTTCTGGATCATTTATTGAAGATCATTTATTGAAGTTATTTTACCTGGATCTGCAGTACAGTTTTAATATCCACGAGGCCCCACAGCTTGTCCCTCAGCCCACCGGTTGGGGAGTCCCTTGGTGCCTTACTTACTGGCAGAACTCCACCCTCCTGTTTTAGTCTGTCTAGAAACTCTAAGAGTGGTAGGGAAGAGCAAGCGCCTCCACTGACTTCAGAGTGTGTCTTCAGCTCTGTCCTCACTGCTGCTGGGCCAACCCATCTGCACCCATTTTACTGTCACCCCATTTCAGATCCTTTTTACTTTAAGATCATCCATACTGGGCCACTGCCATAGGTGACCTTAGTATTCATCTCTTCTACAGCCAGAGAAAAAAATGCCTTTCTTTCCTCAGTCCCACTGTTGGAACTTCAACCATTGCTCAGATCCCAACAGAAACATCTCTCTGGATTTTAGTGGACTTTCCTCCTCTTTCCAGGCACAGGTTTGAGGTGAACTCAAGCACAGCATCATTATATCAAGATCTCTGGCCTCTTTTGGCTGGGACCTTCTTCCCTGCAGATTACTCCCTTCCTCATGATCACCCCACTCACACCCCAGGATCCCATTGTTCTTCCATAAAACCTGCTTCTCTTTCAGGGTCTCTCAGAGAACCAAGAAAATCAGGGAATGTGGCTGAAGGCAAAATAGAGGTTACTAGCAACAAGGATTGATGCATTACAAAATCTCAGCATCATCTGCAAAATTCCAGCCACATGGATTGAACCCTCTGCTCTTTCCAACTCCAGAGGAACTGATTTTCAGGGGCAGTTTATAGATTTGGTTCTATGGCTTTCTTACAGTATAACTTTCAGCCAATTATTAGACTACCATTGTCCTTGCTGAGGTTGGAGTTTTATGCATCCAAGCGGCCAACTGGATAAGAAAAAATACCTAGTTTATTAAGCTACTTAATTAGAGAGTGAAAGACTAATAATGATTAAAATCACAAATGTTACTTAGCACTTTCTATGTTCCAGCCTGTGTGCTAAACCCCACACATGGATCATCTCGCTCAATATTTTCAAAACATATGGAAAAGAAAATTAGAACTTAGAGAATCTGAGTTGTTTGCCCAAGTTCACACAATTAAGTGCTGAAGTCAAGATGTGAAACCAGACAGCCTGACTCAATCATCACACCCTGTCACTTCCTCATCTCGGTGCTTTGGCGCTCTGGGTGCCTAGATTTAATTCCTCTCTCCAGGCGCAATCAAGACATAGCTTCTCAGCACATCTCCATGAGCTTTTCTCTGCTGAAAGAATCAGCAGCATCAGAAAGACCCCTTGTTTAATTGGAGGCTCTCCAAAGAGCAGATTGTTGGTTTGTCGCCGGCGTTTTATTGATTCATTATTACCACTCAACCCCAAAACATCTCACGTTCACTGTGTACCAGTCACTATGACCACATGGCTCAGATGCTACCGACTAACCCTGATTTCAGTATTGTCACCTATTTTGTATATAAGCCACAAAGCATCAGAGAAAGTATAGTCACATCCATCCAAACCAGACTCCCCTTCTGCTTCTTGTATCTCTTTAGATGCAATTCCTTTGTCAGATTTTCCTCATCAAAATTCCTTGGGCTCTGAGAAGCCCAGCCTTGGCATCATGTGCACTCCTTCGTGTCATGATGAGGTAGTGTTCACTCACTTACTCGTGGCTGAGGCTAATTTACACTTCAGCAAAGTGATTGGGCCACGTGGTGTAATCACCACAGCTGAGGCAGAACATCCCGTCTCAGCTCTGGTGTTTAATTAGCCTCCATACACTCATTGACTGCAGCCGTTATCGCGGAGCCAATTCTTACTCATTATGGACTTCTGCTGGTAGTAGTACTATTTTCCAGCAGCCTGACTCTCTCCCCTGGAGAACAGACAGCAGATTGTCATAAAGCACTGAAGCACATCCTCACCACTCCCCACGTCGGGCTGCTATGCTGCGCCACCGAGCCTTGCAGAAACCTGGCTAGATCTCAGAGCCTGGAGGCTGCCTTAGTGCTAGGAACACATGTGGCCAGGCATTCTGTTGGTCCTGCACAGACCCTCATCTGCCTGCCTATCTCCTACACATTCTAGGCCATTCTCCCCCCTTCTAGGCCATGTCCAAAAAGCACAAAAAATACTGTTGGTCTGGAGCCATAAAAACTAGGGTTCCCCTCCACTGAGTTTCAGCAGAAACCAGGTGGAAAATAGGGATTCTCAGCTCCTTCTATCAGTATCTGACCTCCAGGCAACCTCTCGGCCACTGTGCCCCTAATAGATGGTGCCAGCTTCCTGCAAGCTGTCTCATCTATTGGACGGTGAAAGGTGAGTGGTCCTCATGACACAAGGGGCATGGGATATGTGGCCTGCAGTACCAGGCTCACTCTTTCCCTCTCCAGTAACTCAGCATTTTGATACATCTGAAATGATCTCTTTGCTTTTGAAGTGAAAGGAAATTTGTATCAAAATATATCAGCACAAGTCAAAGGATTAAATAAAAGTCAGAGACTCACTGTGCAGGAGTTAAAGGAAAAGGCAAACAGACGGGGACCATGCCCTGCAGAGCAAGAGCTTCAAACCTGGCAAGAGAGGGCGAAGGGCAGACAAATGGTCAGGAAAGACAGCAGATTGAGGCAAGCATGACTTTATTTGGTCACCAATGATCCATTGCACAATTTCAAGCAGGTCCATCTTCTGCACACCAGTTGACCTGTATGGCCGCGTAGTGGAGCAAGACCACAACAAGCTGTCAGCAATGAGCCAGGAGTGATACAGGCCAGAGCAGAAGGTGAGTGGTATGTTCACAAACCCAGAGAGCAACAAGATGTCAAAGCCAAGGCTATGTGGCAGAGTGGAGTTCAGGACACGGCCGTGGCTAGACTCTGAGAGAGCAACACAAGAGATGCCAAGTCCAGCAAGGGTGTGTGTGTCAAAGGTGCTGCACCCAAGGTCAGATCGGCAGGAGCCAGTAGGAATACAAGGTATTAAGAGTGAGCCAGGAGAGGGTCTAAATAAGTTCCCATAGAGTCGCCACGGGAGGGAGAGTGGGTGTCTCTCCGAGTGTGCGTCTTTTTATTTGTGTATGTTCCTGAAAAACAAGTACGGCGGTTTTGTGCGCATGCATTTTCACTTAGGTACATGTTATTGTGCTTAGATCTCACACTCTTTTAGCACATGGCCAAGACTCTCACATGTTGCTGTGTGTATATTCCGTCCTCCGTTTCTAATCATTGCCTATGGCAGGCACCCACCACACCATAAGATGCGGCCCCCTGGCGGTGGTAACCCAAATTACCTCTAAATCACCCCTACCTCTCCTGCCCTACACAATAGAGCTATGAGCATGCACCCCATACCACCGCAAACCTGGGACAGAATCCTTTGTGGAGATATTTCTTTGGGAGATGTGCCCAGCAGCAAAATAGCTGTCTTAAGAAAAACACATTCTTAATAACCAAAAAGTATGAGATGACTCTCCAAAAGGTTGCACAGTCCACGTGCCAGCCAGCAGAGCAGGTTGTCCTTATAGCTGAAGGTTCTCTTCTGATGATCTGGGGCTCTGATCCTTTCATTTCCTTCTGTGCCAGGCACCTAACACCAATCCAACAGAAGCCCCAAATAAGGATAGTGCCCAGCTTCTTCCCCAGGTGACCATGGAAATGTTCTGGGAGACACTGCGTGTTTGTAAAATCCCTCTAGCTCCCACCTAAATGTTCGCTGCTCATTGTCAGGATTTCAAAGCAGAAAATAACTAAGGTGTATTTTTGGGCAATATGTTTCTGGCCTGTCCCAAGCCTCTACGCCTTCTAGGTTCAGTTGCTGGCATCAATAGATGCCCCTAATAAAGTGACTGTTCAAAAAATCTATACTGCAGTAGCTATAGTTTTGTTAGTCCAATAGGCTTCTGAGCCAACACACTGTGCTTTAAAGTGCTTTAAAGTCTAAAGTTTCACTTTGCATATTTTGTGGTCTTTCTTGTAGTGAGTTATCTTCTCATGTCCCTGTTATTCCACCTTTGATATCTTCCTTGAATTATTCTACTCTATTCTAATTAAATGTATGTATATGTGATGTCAATGATTGCAATATATTGTATATAAATTTGGCTCAGCCTCTGCTGCCAAGACTTTCAGGAATAAAACTATATCTTGAATCTGTAATACAGGGACACAGAGCTCTTCATCTTATCTCCTTTTACTTTACCCTTCCCTGATTGCATTCCACCTGCCTAAAAGCAACTGCCATCCCGCCTAAAGGTGAAGACCATTCAGTGTTGTTTGTTTTCTTTCATGTCTTCATTCTTTTATCCCAAATGGGCTTGCTGCAGAAGCTGCTAATTGTTCCCCAACAGCCAGTCTTCCCACTTTACATGATACTGGGATTTTTAGCTGAGCGCACACTAGCCCAGGTGAAGCCTATATTTCTTGTCTTAGACAAAGGCACTTACATGGCCATTCTCTGCTGGAAAGGTTTGTCCAGGACAGTTACAGTGAATCTTGAATCTTGCAATGGATGATGCCTCGTGAGGATGCCAGCGAACACACAGGGGAGGATCCTAGGTAAGCCCTGGACTGCTTGCCTAGCATTTCACTTGGGAAAGTAAATTTCTTTCTCGAGTATGCCATGAAAGTTATATATCAACCTAGCATATTAAGGTATGATAAAAATGTGTAATGAACATTTACATTTTTTAGAGCAATCGTAGTAAAAGATGCATTGCCATTTAACCCCCTCTAACTACTCCCCTTTGTTTCAAACCCACTCATCTCATCATGCCTGTCCCTTTCAATTTTTTTAATTTTTATTTTTATTGGTACATGTACAGCACATAACGATTACATTCCTTGTAAAGCTTGGTACATGTACGTAACACAACTTAATTTTTTATCCACTTCTCCTCCCTTGGTCCCCTTTGCTTTTGCAAAAGATATTTCTCCCTACCCTGTCACTTTCTGAAGCAGTTCTGCAAGTCCTTTTTTATATCTTTATGAGGTGGGATTAAAGATACAGTGAATGCTGCTGCCAAGCACCACCAAACAAAAAGGCAGGCTCGTAAAAACATTACAATGTGTCCTCATCCACCTTATTCACCAGGTCTGACACTGTGCCTTCTGATACTTCCCCCAAAGTCAAAACGAGTATGAAAGGTAAATGTTTGAATCCATTCAGGACATCAAGGCAGCCACAACAGTACAACTAAAGACACTCATGAAAGAGGACTTCTAGAACTGCTTCAGAAAGTGGCAAGAATGATGGGATACATGCATCTGAAGTGACCAAGAGGTAGTATTTGAAGGAGATTAAGACCAATGTGTCATTTACTGCAATAATTTTTAATTTAAACATTCACATGTATTTTCTTCATATTTCCTATGTCCTAGGGGCCAGCAAACACTGCCTATGATAATGTTTTTAAGACCATACTACCTCTGTTCTCTGCCTCTTAGCACAAAGGTAGCTGTGGATTACATATACTCAAATGGGTGTGACTGTATTTTATGAAACCTGTATTTATCAAATAGGCATTCATTGAGTAGGATTTGGGTAATAAGCTAGTTTGCCACCCCTCATATAAAGTATCATTTACCCGTTTTTACATTTTATATAAATGGCATCCCACTCTATGTATCCTTCTGCTGCTTAATTTCTTTGCTTAACATGTTTTTGAGATTTATGTTATGCATACGGATTTAGTTCAGTCATTTTCATCACCAGAAGCTATAGCATGGAATGAATGCTGCCCGATTTATTCATTCTTTGGCTGATGGCCTTTCAGATTGAAATAATTCAGTTGATGGGCCACCCTATTATTTCTAATTGTTCATTTTCACAAACAGTGTTACAACTCACACTTATGTAAATGCTTCCCTCATGCATATGAGTTCTCTAGAATTCACACCTGGAAGTGAAATTACCATGTCCACACAGCATGCAAGTTAGGTTTTGTTAGCTCTTTCCAGACCTTCTCTCCATGATGGAACCGTGAAACTATCTATCAGTGTCTAATGGTTCCTCTCACTCCACGTTACTTGCTATTATCAGACTAACTAAATTTTGTCAATTTGCTGAGTCAGAAACATATCTCAGTGTGATTTTAGTTTCTTTTCACCCATTTGCTAAGAGATTGAGCATTACCAAAAAGCTGAATACATTCTCAGGTATTCCTGATTATTTTGACTTCCTTTTTTGCAAAACTCCCTTACCTCTGTAATCCCCCTTACCTCTTTTTCTCTTAGATTATCTGTATATTTCAAGTGGATGTTTGTTTTCTCATAGTCTCAATAATATTTATCTGCTATAAGCTGTAAAAAACTCTTTTCCATGTTTGCAATTTTACTTTCAGCTTGCATTTTGACAGATAAATATATTCAATGTTAATATGGTCAAACTTACTGGATTTCTCATGTTGGTTCCCACTTTTAGCATCTTGTTTAAGAAACCTTTCCTACTTCCAAAGTCATGAAGACATTTTCTTACAATTTCCTCCAATATTTGAGCTTTCTTTCTCACATTTGCACCCTTTACACCAATTTTGGTGTAGATTTTATATAGAATATTTTTCCATTTGAGATCGCCACATATCCCAGTGTTATCTTTTAAATTGCCCATGAATTCCTAGTAGGTGTACAGTGTACCTTGTCTATACCAAATTCCCACCCATTGTGGCTTTATTACTGGGATCTCTTTTCTGTTCCTTTGAGGTTGGGATTTTGCCTTGAATTGCATTCAACATATGAATTCTTCTGGAAGCGACTGATATCTTTACAATACTAAGTTTTCATAACTATTGTATCTCTTGTACTTCTGTTGTTTCAGACTATAATAATTTGAGGCAAATTTATGACCAATTGAACAACTGTGACCAAATATTGTTGATTAGTGGTTCTGTACAGGTACAGACAAAAGTTTCCACTGCCTGAATAAAGAATTCTGTCCTTGATCTCGACCTTTTAAAAATATCTGTCAATCAATTATTCAAATGACGCCAACCTAGAAGGCAGAACATGTGCCAGAGATAACATAATCAAAATTCAGAATGATCTCAACAGTCTAGTTGCATGGCCAAAGCCAAGAAGATAAAATTTAATACGTATAAATGTATAAATGCATAGCCCAGCAACAAACTCAGAAATTCACTTGTACAAATGCAGAATGATTGCAGACAGAGTACCAGTTTGGCAGCAATTTATGTGAAAAGGATTTTGTGGTGCAAGGGAGAAAGCTAGGTAGCCATCGATCACACATCTTATAGGAGGCAATAATATGATGTGGCCATTTAAAGAGCTAATGTAAGCTTATTAAGGTACAATATCTAGTTCGTGTGAATTATGGGATCCCTATACTCTTGTGTAATCTGATCACATCCACAGCTCATGCTTCATCTTTGGATGCTACTCCTACATCCCAGAGCACCTAAATAAAGATAAACGTAGTGGTGAGAGATGGTAGAAAGCTCTCAATGCAAGGTCTAGAATGAGAGGCATCTCACAGCAAAGCAACAAAGTAAAAGCTACCGCTGTCCAGCTTACACAGGAGACAGCTCTTGACTCACTCTGAGGATCTCCCCATTGATGGAATGGTGAGGCGCATAAGAGGCTTTGAATGTCTGCTGGAGCTGTGCAAACAGAGACTTAGTGACCCTCTCCCAGAACTGGTGTGGGTAGAGTGCCTACCGCAGGGGGAGCCCTGCATGGTGGGTGATCACAGCTGTAAGATCACCCCCTCCTCCTTCCTGCCAGGTCCAGCACAAGCTTCTTCTATCCTCAGTTTGAGGAAGAAAGAGTACACAGGCAGACAGAGGAAGGAACTCAGAGAGAGTACAAAATCCAGTTTTTCCCAGATTAGGAAGAATTTCATCACCTTTTTTATTTAAAAGAATGCCCTTATTAAGTATTTCAAACACACGAAAAGCACAGAGAATAACAAACAAAATACCCATCTATCCAATACTGAGAATTAACAATTGCTACTCTTTTCTATATTTGCTTAATGGTTTTTAAGCATGACATTGCAAGGATGGTTGGATTTACCATACCTGTCCTGTCCCATTTCCTGTAAGAGACAATTCCCTTGAATTTGGCATGTGTCCTTCTCAGCTGTGTATTTGAAGCCCATAAAATGCTTCCATAAAATACATGTAACAAGGAGGCTGGGGATTTAGCTCAGTGGCACAGCGCCTGCCTGGCAAGCACAAGGTCGTGAGTTCAATTCCCAGTACCGGAAAAAAACAAAACAAAAAACATGTAACATAGTTTTATGTTTTTAAAATTCACAGAAATAGCTTTATGCTACTTATGATAGTCTGCAACTTGCTTACTTTACAAATAAGGCTGCAAAAATCATCTTTGTATCCATCTCCTTGTCTACATATGACTGTCTCAGAGTATATGTACCTTGAAGTAGCACTGCTTACTCAAAGTCACGTACCATTCATGTTACTGGATAATGTCAAATCAGTTGTACTCACAAGTACTGTAGAAGAGTTTCCATTATTCGATATGCTTGCTGGTACGTGGTATTATGTTTGCAACACACAATGATCACATTCATCATGGGGAGTTGGTACATGTACATAACACATCAGAATTCTTTTTATCCCCCTTCCCTTCCCCTCCCCTATCTCCATGCCCTTTCTCCTTTTCATTTTTCTTTTATTTTTTGTACATGTTTGTAGTACATAATGATCATGTTCTTTGTAGGGAATTGGTATATATACACAACACATCACAATCTCTCTCTTGTTTTCTTATCTCCCTCCCTTCTCTTCCCCTCCCTCCATACCTGGTTTTATTGAACTTTTAATTGGGGGGTAAATTGATAAACACAGAGTGCATCTAATTTTGTTTTTTATTGTTTTGGATTTTCTGGATGCTAGTCAAGATTAAATGCTTTTAATATAAATTTGGCTATTGAGAAGTGTTTTCCTATGAATTCATTCATGTTTATCTTTTGGTTATTTTTAGAGACTTGTCTTTTCTTATTGACTTGTGTAATTATCCATATGATCCAGATATATATCCTTAATGGGTTAAATACCAGGAAGTTATCTTCTCCCACCTTTGACTTCATTTTTTTCAAACTCTTCTCTGATTCAAATCTCACTACATATTTAACAAGTCACCTGTGATAGTTGCTGTCGCTTATAAGGCATGGCTTTACCAAGCAACTCCTCTGAAAAGTGGTTGCCTCTTTTCATCTTTGGAATGAAATTACAGCTCTACCAACTTCCATCAGTGATACTTTTGTTTATGGTATGGGAGCAGTAAAATAAGGTTGATAATTGCATCATTTTTGGTCTTCTTAATTTTTATTAAGATATTATATTCCTTGTTTCATAACTACCCATGAGCAGTTATCTAATGAATTAAGAGCACAGTTTAAAGAATTATAATACCATGGTACAAGTCATTAACATTATTGACAACGTGAAGAAAAACAATCACTGTTTCTGCTACCTCTAGTTCTTTTTTTATAGTATCAGGCCAGCCCTCCCCACTCATTTCTATGGGGTACCTACTTGAGACACCCATCAGCATGAGCCACACTGATTTCAGGTCATCAGGGCTTCCTGGAGGAAGGAAAGGAAGGACTTGACACCCAGAATTATTAGCATGCTTCAATTATCTTAGGATTGCTCTCGTCCCTTCTTGGTGCTTACTTTATCACCTGTTCAGAAGTACTCCTGTTGCATAACTCAGACTTTCCAGGGAGCTGCCAGCCATCATCCTCTTCTCTCCAGCTCCTGGGCGCCCACTCAGCTTCTTCACTGGCTGCTCCTCAGCTCCTGTTATCCATCCCTCCTGGAGACCCAGTAACAACTTAAACTGTCTATCACTGTTTGGTGCCATTTGTTTGGAAATTGCTGTCCTGAAGTGCAGAGTTCTGAAGCATATAACTACGTGGCCAGAACCAGGTTCAGTCCTTTAGGAATGCTGAGTCCTGAGACAGTAGAGTACATGGGGACAGAGGAACCTTCCACTCTTCACTACTCTTGTTTACCATCGGATGTGTTGTGGAACAAGCTACTTTGTATTTTTTCATGGCTCTTTGTATGTGCTGAAGTTTCTTGTTTTTATTTTGTTTCTGTTTTTGCTCTTCACACATTTTTAAAAGATCAATGTCCCTAGAATACTATTCAGCCTTAAAAAGGAAGGGAATTCTGAGCCATATTACAACATGGATGAACCTTGAGGACATTCTGCTAAATGAAATAAATTGGTGATAAAAAGATATATACTGTATGACTGAGCTCATATAAGGTACTTAGAGAATGCAAATTCATAGAGACAGAAAGTGGAATGGTGTTTCCTTGGGGCCTAGGGAAGGAAGCTGTTTCTTGGGTATAAAGCTTCAGTTTTGCAAAATGAAAAAGTTCTGGAGACAGTGATGATGGTTACCTAATGTGTCTAATACCTCTGAACCATTCACTTAAAAATGGTTAAAATGGTAAATTTTATGTTCTGGGTATTTTAGCGTAATTTTTAGAGTCCATTTCTTTCGTAGATTTCCCAATAATCCCTCATACCATGCACACAAATGGTATTCCAAGTCATCAAGATGTTTTTACCAGCCATTAAAGGCATTTTCACAACCACTATCTTCGTTAATCTTCAAAATAACTTTGTGAGATAAATATTTTAGTCCAATTAATATGTAAGGAAACAGAGGCTCAGAAATGTTATGCAACCTGCCCATAACTAGCTGGAAAGAAATCTGGGGGAGCTCAGTTCTCCAACTCCAGATAAATGTAATTTCCATGGTCATTACCTATACTTATCAACTTGAATCCTTCAGGCTCAGACTCAAAGGACATGCTCCAGAAGTTTCTATAAGGTCAACAGCTGAGGATACATATCCGAGCCCTAAGAGAGTGTATGGGGAGGAGCCCACAAATGATCAAACACCAAAGAAATTATTGTTGTTATCTCTTGTACTCTGTTGGTGGAAATGTAAATTAATATAGTCACTATGGAATTTAAGGAAATAATTCATGAAACACAAGCAACCTTAAGTTAAATTTTAAAGATAACTGCTTTAACAAAGCCTTTGACAAAAATCCCCTCTTGCTTGGCTATCCTTTTATTTTTGCACTTTTCCTCTCTTCTCCTTGACCCTGAATACAGCTTATTTGTATGCTTGGATTTCACCTACATATGTTTTTGTCCATGACTGTGAATCAGTGGTGTTAATGAATCTATGGTCTCCATCAAGCAATTTATTAAAATATTTTCAAAAAAAGGATAGCTCTTCTCTATTAAGAATTCTTATACCAGTGGTTAAGCTAACAATTTTATTCCACCCACTACAAACAAATGCTAAAAAGGCCAGTTAGAAAGAAATATAGGGGATCCCAGGTCTCCAACTCCAGATGAACATCATTTTCATGGTTGTAACCTTCACTTAGGTATCAACTTGCTGATCCAAAATTGAATTCTTCAGGCTCAGACTCAAAGAACATATTCCCGAAGTTTCTACAAGGTCAATAGCTGAAGATACATATCCACATGTCAGCCAAACCCTAAGAGGGAGAGAGAGAGAGAGAGAGAGAGAGAGAGAGAGAGAGAGAGAGAGTGAATGAGACAGAATCTTTGCACCTAGGATTTAGTCAGGCATGGGTGATTTAGAGTATTTTGCTCAAGAGGTTAGTAGCTAAGACATGCTAGATATTGCCTGTTGATTGTCTACCTAGTGCTCAATGCTCTGGAGTTACTTTGGAATGTACATCATGGTACCTCACCCAAGCATGGACTTCCTTTCTTCTAGAACACTTCAACTTTATTGAAGTGTTTCTAATTTACTGTTTCAGTTTCTAATTTAAGGTCTAATCAATCAGCACAATTCAGACAGAGGGGCAGTTTAGTACTGGAGCTAAATCATGGGATCAGCCTATATGTGTATCAACAGATAAAACAAGTAAAGAAAATGTGGTATTTATTTACAATAGGATACTATGCTGTAAAGAAGGATAAGTGTGAGTCATTTGTAGGAAAATGGATGCACTTTATGACCATAATGTTCAGTGAAATAAATCAGACACACTGGCTTTAACATTGCATGGTTTATCTCATACAACAAGCCCAATATATAAATAAAGTGCAAAATAAAAGAAAGACAATAGGAAAAAAGGGAGAAAAAATGTTATTGTAATCCAACATAGACAATATCTAAAAGTATATCTTGATTTAGTATAATTGTCTTTTTTTTTATGTTTTTGGCCTGTTAGGCTGGCTGTTAATCTGTATTTATAATAATTAACTTGATAAGGACTTATAAAATAAATACATGAATCTGATGCACCAAAAAAAATCTTAAAGGGAGAAGAGTGTAGGAAAAGGAGAAATTAAAAAATTGAGATGTGTTATATACATATACTAATTCCCCACTATGGAGGTAATCATTCTATACTACAAACACATACTAATAATTTTTTAATGTAGTGCAGGGTATACGAACAATGGAATATTATTCAACATTTAAAAAAGAAGAAACTTTTGCCATTCATGAAAACATAGATGAACCTGGAGGACTGTGTGTTAAGTGAAATAAGCCAGTCACAGAAGGACAGGTACTGCATGATTCCATTTACATGTGGAATCTGAAATAGTCAAAGGCATAGCATCAGGGAGTAGAATGGGGTTGCCAGGAGCTGGGGAAAAGGAAGAAATAAGATGTTAGTTAAAGAGTACAAAGGTTCAGGTATACAGAATGAATGTTCTGGGGAGCTAATTCATAATGGTAACCAGCTAACATAGTATACTATATACTTAATACATATATACATAATATACTATATATTTTCAAGGAAGGAAGTTCTTAAGTGTTCTAACCACAAAAAAAAGAAAAAATGGTAACTATATGTAGTGATGGATGTGGTAATTAGAACCTTCAAAACATCATTGTATATCTATATATAAATTTTATTTGTCTATTATACCCCACTGAAGCTGAAATAAAGAAGTATAGTAGTTCTCAAACATAGGCTACCAAGCTAGAGGCAGAATTGGTTGCCATGGGCAACATAACACAATTCAGTCCCCATGTCCTTGACATATGTGGCTTTCTGTCCTTGGTCCCACATCCAGAAGCATCTGAGCAAGGACCACAGGCACATGGAGAGAAAAGAGTCTATCCTGAAGGAGCACATCCCCACCCCTGTTGGCTCCAGGACAGCTCACTCTGGGGCAGAGCCTCTCTCTGAGGAACAACAGGGCAGAAACTGGAAGGCAAAAGGAAATGGCGAATGTGGGCTAACAAGTCATTCTAGAATGAGATCAGTGTGTGTGGCTTTCAAAATGGTTCTTCCAAGACCAATAATCTAATAGGAAGTCAGAGGCTACTATTGTTGGCATGAGAATGTAACATAATCATGTTTTGAAGTCCCTGCTGAGTCACCACCCCCTCCTCTGCCCTATTTCCAAAGGTAGGTGGTGGCTGGTAGGAAGTGCTAATCATTTTACCTGAGTGCTCTTTAACATCTCTAAATAAACAATACAATCCTCAGCCCTCCTCATTCTCCTGGAACCTATCCCTTCTCATCTACCCCTGTGCTTAGCCTCTCTTTTGTCTGCCTCTGGTTCTCCTAGACCTGAGAGGGAGCCATAAGGCTGAGCTGAAGAAGGGCAGATGACAGATGTCCCCACAGAATGGCAGAGGGAAAAGGTTCAACCTAGCTGTACCCTTCTAAGCCTTCTCCAGAGACTTCCCAAGATGTGAGGATGTGAATCTTTTCTATTTCCATTTAAATCCTCTGTCTTCACATCCCAAAGTACATCCACTCAAGAGCTAAACATATAAAAACTAGGAAAAGTTAAGAAAATAACAAAGCTGAACTATTTCAATCACGCAAATGCCTTTGCAGTTCCTTCCAGGTCCTTCCATGAGGTCTCACAATTAGTTGGGTGGACAAGGTTGATGCACAGGAAACATATATTGTCCTAGTCATTATATTATTAAGGAGTTCTGTCTGCCTGAATCCAACCAGTGACCTTTGATAAATCACCTTACCTCTCTGATCCTCAGTTTCCCTCTATGTAAAGTTGAACAAGTAGAAGAGAAGAATGCTTCTTTTACCTCTCAGGGTCACATGAGACCATGCGTCTTTACAAACATTGTTGGAAAAGCCAAGTTCAGAAACTGAGCCCCTGTCCTTGTACCACACCAACCCCTTTCCAAGTTCTGTGCATCAAACTTCCCAGAGCCCACAGCATTAATCTGTGTGGGTTAACGCTAGGGGAAGGAGAAGGAAGGAAGGTAGTGTGGAAGGAGCCAACACAAATGAGGTCTGCAGGTGCGCTGGCATGTTCTGTGTTTATAAAGAATGCACCAGACGTATGGTACATGAGACTGTGTGACATCCTCAAATATCAGCTTCTATTGTCCCCTGCTGCCACCTGCATTCCATGCTTATTTCCCTCCAGTCACGCTCAGTTGACAAAACATACCACTTTTGAAGCCAATTAAAAGGGACCTCAGAGGGCAGCTTGGAAGCCAGGGAACCAGGACAGGGTAGCACTGAGAAGGATGAGCAGAAGCTGGGCTGGTGGGATCCAAGACGGTAGCAGACCTCTGCAAACCCACCCGTGCTTTTGTCTTTGAGCAGTGATAGTGCAGCAGGGTCCACCCCTGGCAAGCACACCTGGGGGCTATAACTTGTTCTGCTTCATTGCACTTTATGAAGGAGATCTCAGCTGAACTTCAAAAGACTTCTGAGCAACTGTGATTCCCTCCAGAGGGCCTGGGGAAGGGGAGGCCTTGTGCCACACTGTAAAGGGCCACCTGGAGCCATTCCACACTGCCTGCTGTGCTTCAGGGAGGTCTGAGGCTGGTCAACAGGGTGTCATTGTAATGTAGGTCAACCAGTTGGTCATTTCTGTTCATCTGTCAAATAAGATTCTTAGACAAGTCCACATTACAGAGTCTAGCCCTTTTTCTAGACTAACAGAGCATCAGAATCCTTCTGCTCCGGATGGAAAGGACAGCCCCATGTCACTTAAGCACCCTTCCCCCTGCACGTAACTCCTATAATTAGAATGGATCCAGAATTGTAGGCCTTGGCTATATGCCAAACAGCAGGCAGGACCTAGAAGAAAAGCAGGTTATATTCTTTCCCCAAAATGGAAGCCAGTCCTTCACCTTACCTGGTAATAACAATAACCATGGATAGCACTTACAGAGCCTCTACTGTGTCACACTGTATTTTGACTGGTTTTCTTTTCATGTGTTAGCTACTTAATCCTCACCCATATCTTCAAGAGGGTTCCTATGCCAGAGGTAAGGGTGCTGCTCAGGAGTATTTGTGTTTCATATTTTTATAGCAGATTCTATGATCAGGAAGCCCAGAGGTCTGGAAGAATAGCATTTCCAGCTACCTGCTAGTGGAAAGATTGGAATACAGGGATGCAATTGCTCCTGAGTCCCTCATGTATGCTGAGGGAAGAAGCTGGCCCTCCCCACCTTGCCCACTCCTGAAGTAACAGAATTGCATTAGTTACAGGCTCAGGGTCATGGGTCCAGGACACATATACATCTTATAGTGGAGCCATCTTAGTAAATCACCCCAGATTAAGGGCCAATTGCCTATAAAGAGCCTGATTCCATCTCTGCACATGACCCACAGGAACATCAGTCATCCTCAAGGAAAACCAACACCCAGCTTTAGGTTTCTGCTATTGCATGCTCCATTGAGTTAAAACAGCTGATGACCATCTGCACACAGAAGCAGGTAATGCGTGACAGGCCATGCCAGTGCCTTGCCTGGGGCTGATGGCCTGGCCAGGAGTTGTTTGGTTGGCCCTAAGCACCCTGGTTATGAAGCAGACCTCTGAAGTAGCACGAATCCACAGCACCTATAGGGCCTTTTATAACATGGTGTTCAGGGCCCCCCACTAGATCTCTGAATTCAAGTCTGGGAATAGAGTAGAATGTTCCTCTCTGGCAAGTTCCCAGAGAATGTTGATGCTGATGGTTGAGGGACCCCACTTTGAGAACCACCATTCTGGTCTAGAGCATTTTTTTCTCTGCCCTGCTGCACATCATCATGATCTAGGCACTCTACTTCCTGGGTCCTACCACCCATAGACTCTGCCGACCTTAATCTGTATCCAGCATGGATATCTGAAGATCTAGAAGCTCCCTGGTGATTTTAATATGAAGACTATTTTCTAGAGCCAGAAAATCTGGTTGCAAACTCTAGCTGGTACCCTGAGAAAAGTCACTTTACCTCTTCAAGCTTAACTTCCTTCAAATAAAATATGGATGGAAGTTCTTAATTCTCAGGGCTGTTATGGAAATTAATGATATAATGAAAGTAAAGCGGGGCTGGGGATTTAGCTCAGCGGCAAAAGCGCCTGCCTGGCAAGCGCAAGGTTGTGAGTTCGGTTCCCGGTACCGGAGAAAAACCAAATAAAATAAAATAAAATAAAAAATAAAAAAAAGAAAGTAAAGCACCAAACACATAGTAGATGTTTAATTCATGTTCTTCCACCTTTCCCTGACATTATCTTTACTGGGGAGCCCTCCATCTCTATCTCGAAAGCCAGATTCTGTCCACTCATGTTTTCCTTGGGTTGGGCCAGCTGTGTTCCCAGAACCCTCCTGGGCCCCCAGATATAAAGGCAGAAAAACAGACTTGGTCTCTTAAGGATTTGACATTAAGCAAGGAGCTCACTTGAATGGGGGGCAAGGAGGGAAGGGTTTGTAAATAAATTTTAAAATGTGAAAGATTCTATGAAGGAAATAAGAGGTTAAACACTGGGAGGCAAAAATAAGGCTGATTACGTAGGTGATCACTTGTGGAAAAAAAGGCCTTTCTTTTAGTTGACCTCCAAAGTAAAGAAAGGACTCTTTCTGTCCTGATGGCCTTCTTTGCTGGCAGTGTAAAAGTCCTCTTTCATTAGCAGTGCAAGACACAGATCGTTCCATAGATTCTCTCTTCTGTGCTAGCTGCAGTCAACTATCCCCTGATGGTAGCCATGGAAGAGGCCAATGCTAGCACAGACAAGTATGGGGGGAAAAAATCTGACCCTTTCTAAGGGACTGGTGGACATGATCTGCAAACCAGAGACCAGAAAGAAGCACCCTACTCTGGCCACAGATGCCAAAGCCACCAAATCCACCAAAGCCACTGCCTTCTCATGCCTCAAATTGAAGTATATTCACTTTAGAGCAGACGGTTAAGAGCACTACTAGGAGTCATATGAGCCAACAAGACCCACTTGAGGTTAAAGCACAGTCGGGTGACTAAGATGAGGAAACAGTTACTAGAAGCGAAACAAAGCATTGCTCCTCCAACATGGCAACTATCCAGTCCTAGGCCAGCTCAGTCCTGACACTAGGATTTCACTTTCTGCCTGTCCATTAAAGTTCTTTCACTCAAAGCTCCAAGCCCAGGGTCTTAGCAGATACTGAGAAACAAAGACCTAGGATCCAATTTTTAAAAAAGGTATTGATTTGATCTATATAGATGCTCAGAAACTCTGGAGCTAGACCAATGACAGAGATAGACACCAACCCCAGCCAATATACAAGAAAACAGTGTGAACAAGCACTGCACCCCACTCACCCCAAAACTTCTGCATGCCAAGAAGCAGATAGCATCTAAGATACCTTCTTTTTTTGGTCTTTTTGAGACAAGATCTCGCTATGCTATTTAGGCTGCCCTTGAGCTAACTTTGTAGCCCAGGCCAGTCTCAAACTCATAATGATCCTTCTGCCTCAGCCTCCCAAATGCTGGGATTACAGGCATGCGCCACCATGCCCGGCCAAAGATACCTTCTTACTTTGGATTTTAGATCCCTCCACAAGCACAATCTCAATTCCAGATGAGGAACCCAGAAGTGGTGACTTATCAAATGTCCACAGCCAGTCTGAGAACAGCCTCCAACTTCCATTCCAGTCTCGAGACTTCTTATGCTGTCGTGTGTTTCTGGACACTTGCTGAAGTGGAGGTCTTCTCTGTGGGTGGCTGGAGCCCATGCTGTAGGTCAGGCTCACTTCCCCTGCACTCTCAATGGCTTCCATTGCCCACACCCCACGTCTTGTCCTCCTGCAGAAGGGCCTCATTCACTTGTCCATGAAGCCAGTGGAGGGGGTGGCACGGAATTTGGATTTTATACACTTCAGTGGGTCTCCAACAAGATGCCAGCAGGTGAATTTTTCTGCCTGTGTATGCTTCACACAGATTTGCTGCCCTGACTTCTGTTTGTCCATCTCTGTTCCTTTCGCCATATTTTAACTCTACAGAAGAAAATAAGAAAAGTGACTTGGGTTAAATTCTCATCATCTATCAAGTGGCTTAAAGACATCTTGTTTAATCTTTTCAACAACCCCATATGCTAGATATAAGTATGCCCAGTTTCCTAGTGAGGAAACTGAGGCTCAGCACTGCCAAACAATTGCCCAAGCTAGGTCATCTGGGAGGCAGAGTCAGTCTCTGAACTTCAGACAGTCAGTTACTGTAGTTGTCTTTGTTGACCAGCTTACCACACTGTCCTTTCTTCTGAGAGATTCTGCCCGGAGGCACTTGAGGGCTACTGCAATGCAGTGGACTGTGGAGGCAGAGGTCACTCCAAGGGCATGTCCTTCCCTCTTAGGTAAACTTGATCTTTTGAGCACCCAGCCTTGCTGAAGACACAAGCTGGCTCATCACCATTCCTGACAAAGGGATATAGCCACAGACACGAATAAGGTTATGTTTCCAGCAGACACAGATGGATCTTTGTAAAAGCATCAGAACAACACTGCTCTGCCAAGCCCTCCATGAAGGTGCAAACTGCTAATGTGATTTGAATGTGTCACTGGTTAGCATGGATCCCATCAAAAGGTTTGATACAAGAGCTGAAAAGTAATAAATAAATGTTTCTGATATAAGCTCTGCTCACATCTGAACCTGAAATGAATTCTTAGCTGTCTGTGTGGGAGCCAATTTCTGTGTTTTAAAATGGGGTTGGCAAGCAAAACAAGAACAAGATAGAAATGAACCAATAACATCAAGAGCAGGGATTAATTAAGGTCCTAGAGTTTTCCACAAAACAGTAAGAAAGGAAAATGGTAATAGCACTTCTTCCCAAGAAGGACAAGAGATAGATAGACAGATGACAGATAGATAAATAGATAGATAGATTGGATAGATAGATGTGATAGATAGGTATGATAGATAAATAGATAGATAGAGATGGATAGATAGATAGATGATAGATAGTTAATGTTTCTGGAAAAATAATTTAATTTTGACACTATCTGCACAAATCAAATAGGCTTATTTTTCTCCTACAGTGAGTAAAGATTGCCCTTTCCTTATCATTTATTAGAAATCAAAACACTGTTTCAAATGGATGTGTTTAATATTTCAGACTATGTAGTACGTCCAGTACAGAAGGGTAGCCGCAGTAAGCAGGCAACTGAGGTTAGGAAATAGATAAGAAGCTAAGACCCGATCCTGAATCTTATGATCAAAGATTTCTCCTCTATCTGTTCCTTCTTGTCCTTAGAGCCGTTGCTTCTTGGCCATTCCCTCATTCTTGAACTTGCTCCACTCTGAGGAGGAGAACAAGCTGGGGTCTTCCCTCTCCTGCTAATATACACGTATCCAAGCAGCACTGATCACAACATCCCCACATACAGCGAATTCCCTTTTCCAAATAATTCTGGTCTACACACTGACACGTATTCTCACTGAAGACACCACCTCATAAAATAGGGAGAAGATGCTGACAGCAAAGACCTTAAGATCTAGACCATATCAATATAGTCCAACTTAGTGGCTTGTTTTTCCTTTGTGACATTGGTATGTGGCAGAGATTCTCAACACCTTTGGCTGCTACCTTCCCTTGCCTCCTCTCATATCTAAAGCTGTGGTAACAGATCACTTCCCTGACTTCAGCTCCCTCCTTCTTTCTGTGTATTTAAAATGCCTAAAGAGCCAACCTAGTGTATTGTGCTGTCTCGGTTGAGTGCTTGACAACCCTAGCCCCCAATGCCTTCTATTCTAGACTCTGACATAGGTAAAATTTAATTCCTCCACTTTATCAATGTGGCAAGTTTGAAATTCAGTATGTCAAGTTTACCTGTAATGAGGGACACCTCTACTAACCCAGATGACAGGACCGGCATGAGGGATAGTGACAATACAGCTAACTCAATTACCAAGTGTTCGGAATGTGTGAAGTGCTATGCGAATGCTAAGTAATAATGTTATGGTTGCATCTGAAAGATGTGCATATCACCCAGGAGCATCAGTAAGTCAGTAACATAATTTGCAATAAGTCATCATTAATTAACACTAAATTACTAGGCCCTTCCTCGGGAAGCAGCATATTAAACTGACATCAGGATGTGAAGAGTTCATTATGGCTAATGCTATGAGAACACAAACTGAAGGACTTAATAGTGGATTAGAAGGTGTTTATGTCCAAACACCTCAATGTGGGCTCTGCAGCTGCCACACTCCGGCAAAGATATTAGCTTGTTGCTAAGGAGGATCATGGGAGTGTTGAAAACTTAGGAAGATGCTCCCCCAGCATGGGATAATGAGGCATTTGGAAGCGCTGAAAACATATGAGAGCTGGTACCCTGCCCTCCTCCTCCCCGTCTTCCACCAGAGCCTAGAGGGATGAGACAGAAGCAATGAGCAAGAGGTGGCAGTGGCAGTGGTCACCGAGGGGATAGATAAGGGTCAGGATTGCTTAGGGAGCAAGACAGCAATGAGTGTGGGTCCAGGTAGGCTAGGATAATCACTCAACTCTTCAGGTGATTTGGTGTCCCACCCTAAGTCCCCTCTTCCCCTCCCCACTTACTGTTATCAAGTGATTTTTGCCATGTCTAACGGTGTCACTGTGAATTTAAATGTGAAATGATCCTAACATGCATGCATGAAGCTGGTGGTGAATTAACACTGGCATAACTAATATAATCACTAATCTATGTATCCATTACCATAAAAATAAAATGAGAAGTCACACACAGTATGAACACATCTTCTCCACCATCCTCAGTGGCCTCAGGTCTGTTTGCAATAAAATGTCTACAACACTTGAACCACAGCTGTTCGGACACAGCACACCATAGCTACTCGCCAGGTACCCGCCTTATTCCCACAAAGTAAAAGGATCTAGTAGAAACACACTTTGTTCCCAAGTCTCTTTATTAGGCATGAACAGTGCTTATTAAAAAGGAGGAATATTTCTTCTGCTACTAACAAAATATTATGATGAAGACAAAAAGTATGAAGTTTTGTGGGATGAGATATATGGTTTTTTATGCATCTATTCACCCAAAAAACATTTAAAGAACTGTGCCTGCAAGAAGGATACAAACATGAATGAGACAGAAGAGATTTTCCCCTCAAGACATTCTTGTGCTAGTCAGAGAGTCAAAGAGCCAAATGACTAAATAGTTACAAAAGAGTGAAGAATAAGGTGGGTTCACAGGTTATGCAGAGCACACTGGGATTGGACAAACCAGGAAGGTGACTGAGGATGCTGCTAGGGAAAGGTATGTATGGGGATCATCTGGGAATCTACCATTACAAGCAAAGGAGAAACAAAGGCACGAATTCTACTCCTGGAGGAAGAAACCTTTCCCATCACCAAACCTGCCCCCTTCAGCCAGCACACTGCACCACCAGATTAGAGTCTGGCCAATCCGTCTCCTCTCACATGATGACCAGACTAAAAGAGCTGCTTACTGTAAAACTGAGAACTCAAGTGTCAAACCTGCCATCCTAATCAGAGAAGCAAGCAGAGAAAGGGCTCTGGAGAGAGAGAGAAGAAAATGAGCCCACAGACCCAAGGAACACCAACCTACAGCAAGGAGAGAGGGAGAGGGATGGTTTTCTAGCCCCCAGTTCTAAACCACTAGAAGGCTCAGCTCTTCTTATGGGCCCTGGACAATGCTCACAATTTCTTTGAATATCTCCTTAATTTAAAGTAGCCGGAATGGGACTCCAGCTCGGGCACTCATAAACAAGAGACACTGAAGGATCCAGGGGTAGAAATGGGTGACCCTGCACCCTCACATATGGCACCTCCTGCAGCCGTGATCACGTCAATCATCATTACCAGAAAGAAGCCAGAGGACCAGGCAAACTGACTGGACTAGGGACAGAGGGTTGGGTTCTCCAGCAGGACTTCACACCTACTCATCAGCTTTTCATGAAGATAAAATCTCTGAAGCACTTGCCCGCTTCTCTGGAGAAAGACGTGAGATAAATACAAGGCATTGTTAACAAAAGGGGCTTTCTTCTTCATTATAAAGCTATCGGAAAGGAATGACTTTTCTAGGCCATAAGGGAGATGCAGTCCTGTCTCTACAGGTAACCTTGAAAATCAGACACAATGGCTGTCCCTTTTCTCAATTCTCTTTCTTCCCCTACACACCTCCCTGAAGAAGCACACTTATCCATTCATAGCCTTGTTTGAGTAATGAGACAACAACTTCATCCTCTGCATACTGAGTGATCATGGTCACTGGTTGGCTGGACTCTTCCCTGTCTTGTCAGCTCAGCACTGCCCATCCCTCCATGAGGACCAGCCTCCCAGGTGAAAGGTTCCCTCCAGCAGCCTAGGGAAGTCTGTTTTTGAAAGAACAAAGGAAAGAGTCCCTCTTGAGTTGCAAAATTTCTCACAATTTTTTCTGTGGGGACAAGATGTTTGTGTCAATAAAACTGTGCTTAAATATTTCAATATATATTGTCACTGGAATACAACCTGGAGACTTGCAGAGGGTCACCAGTGAGGAACAGGGAGATGTCTAGAAGCATGAGGAAGAAGAGGAAGCCATCAGATACTTCTGATTTGTGGCAACTGAGGCAAAGAAGTCAGGTCAAGAATGGAGGTGTGACCATTTTCTAGGTGGAGGCTTAGATGCTTAGAACATGTTTAGCAAAGAATATACCCTGGGACAAAAGCAGCAAAAAACCTATCCTCTCTGAGCATCTTCCCTGATTGTGGGCTTACCTTTCCCCCAACAAAAGAAGCCTTACTCTATCTTTTGAGTCTGCTGGAGGATACCAGACATTGAGAAGTCAAGTCAGATTTTGGAGCATTTGGGATACTCAACCCATATCTTCTTCATTTATAGAGATTTTGCAAAATAAAACAACAGCCACCATGACCAAACTCCTGTCCTTGCAATAGTCATCCACCACCTCTGAGCCCATGCTGACAGAGTGAGACCAGGTGGTCACATTTTTGCAGATGATCTCCCTTCGCATGACACCTACTAAGAAATCTGATGAAAGCTGGGTCAATCAGCTTCTTCCACAGGGAATGAGTCATCTAAGTGTGCACTGAGTTAAACTGAGTGGTCATGGATAAGTGAGGATGGAGTTAAAGGGATGTATTGAGCAAAGCCATACTAAGCTGAAGTTATGAGATGGCAGAGACCGGGCATAGGTGGAAGTCGTCCATGTGCAGAAAGATGTATATAAAGAGAAATGCAAAAACACAACATCATATGGCCTGAAACAGAGACAGAATCACAGAAAAACTTGTTCCAGCCTCACCTCCTTTAATTCCTCTGTTTGTTCAATCTGTACAGTGTATCTTCCTGCCCTCACTTTGAGATACCTTTAGTGGATTTTGTTCTTCACACTCAATCCCTCACTCAGACAAGTCCTCCCCAGTCTATTTCTTCTTCTGACAAATGATTAATTTCAGCTTAATTTCATCCCAGAAAGTGACCTTTAAGATGTGAAGTAATGTACAAAGCAAGTTTTTATTAAAAGCGTGGATGTGATGTAATTCCCTTCCATATTCCTGTATTGAAACAGAGGTTCTTGCTCTCCCCGTGAATCAAGGGGGAAATGGACCTGAAGCAATGGGAATGGGACTTATTCTAAATCAAACTGCATGATGATCATTAACCTAGAACTAGAAGGCTAAATATACTTAGCCTGCTCAACCTACTGTAACTTACAGTGTAAAAGTATACATCCATATTAACATAAATGTGCACACACATGTGCACAACCTTGTATGGCCATAAACATACTTCACAAACAGGAACTGCCTTCACATCTCCTGGCTTATCACAAGACAACATGTACCCCTTGAGTCAACTCTTATATGGATTTGCTTTCCAGAGCACATTTTCTAAGCACTCAACAGTCTGTCAATGGAGAAACCAACTCATAGAGTAGTTTACCGGTCTCCCTGAGGCGGTTCACGTAAATATTGCAAACAGCAAGTTTATACTGCCAACTCACTTCAGAAACCCAGCAGAATAAGGTTTTACAAGCTCTCTTCCCACAGGAAATCACACTGCAAATATAGAGTGAGCATAGCTGGTATGATGCTGCCCTGCTTGATGGATGTAACTTGAAGAAATACCTTTATTTGTATATGTAATGAATTTTTTAAATTACAAAGGTAATACACATTTACTGTGGGGAATTCTGAAATCCCAAAAATTCAGAGGAGAAAATAAAGCTGTGCTTAAATGCTACCACCAAGAGACAATTAAGGTCTGTAGTTGATGTATTACCTTCTAATACATATATATATGTCTCTGTGTGTGTGATATATGTGATATATGTCATATATAGATACAGTGTCATATATTCATATGGAAAGAGACTAGATATATAATATATGTACACTTATGTACATAAGTATATATTTCTATGTTTGGAAAAACTGTAATAATACTTTTTTGTTTGCTATTTCACTTAACATTATAGTGCTAGAAGGCAGAGATAACTAATGAATATAGTATATGTTTTATTTTTAGTCAGATAAAAAATTTTCTAAAATTAGGTTATGTTTGCCTTAGTCACTTTCCAGTTGTTGGCACAAAATGCTCAACATCCACAACTTAAAGGAAGAGAAGTTTATTTTGGCTCACGGTTTCAGCCCATGGCTGCTGGTTCCAAGACAGAAGCAACACAGCAGAGGGGCACAGTGGGGGAAAGCTGCTCGCATCATGGGGCCATGAGGCAGAGAAAGAAAGGCAGAACTAGGGAGAGAGAGAAACCCTTCTGGGTCACACCCCAGTGACTCACCTGCTCCTGCCAGGGCCCACCTCCCAACTGCACATTCAGCTCATCGGCACATTCACCTGCCAGTGTTTACAGTGCCACACCAATCCAGTTACCTCCCACAAGCCCCACTCTGCACATCTGAGAATTGGGGAGACATTTTAGATATGAATCATAAAGATGTTAATGGTTGCATAACTCTAAACAAAAATATTGAACTATATACTTTAAATAGATGAACTTCAAGGTATATAAATGATATGTCAATAAAACTGTGTTTTAAAAACCCTAATGAAGCTAGGGATTTAGCTCAGTGGCACAGCACCTGCCTGGTGTGTGAAGTCCTGAGTTCAATTCTTGGTAGGAAAAAAAAAACCTTAATAAAATACCATGACATTAGGATGACTAACAGGCACGTAATGGAAAGGTTAGCATTAACAAAAAATAAACCGATCTTAAAATTCTGACAATCCTTCATACAACAAGGATATGGAGAAACTGGTACTCCAATAAGAATATAAAGTAGTTCAACCACTTTGACAGTTTGGCAATGTCTTACAAACTTTACTACCATACACCTATTATACCTCCTAAAAATCCTACTCCTAGGGATTTACCTATAAGAAGTGAATGCCTAAGTCCATGCAAAAACCTGTGCAAAGACACTCATAGCAGTTTTATACATATTAACCCCAAACCAGTAATTACACAAACACCCACCAGTCAAAAAATAGATAAACACATTTTACATATTTATTTGAAGAAATATTACATAGTAATAAAAAGGAATTACTAATACAGGCACCAACGGAGGTGAATTTTTAAAAACATTGGGTGGAATTAAAGAGGTCATACAGAAAATACAAAATACAATATTGTTCCATTGATGTGAAACTCTAGAAAAAAGAAATCTAACCCACAGCAACAAGGAGCTGATCAGTGGTTGCTCGGGCTTTACAGTGAGAGAAAGCAATTGAGGGTCAGGGATGTAGCTCAGTGGCACAGAACCTGCCTGGTAAGCACAAGGCCCTGGGTTCAATTTCAGGTACCAAAAAAAAGCTATTAAGTGCAAAGGGACACAAGAGAATTTTGGAGAATTAAAAAACTGTGTCATAATTGTGGTAGTGATTATGCGGTTATGTACATTTTTTCTAAATTCATAAGGCATATACAGAAAATTGTTACATTTTTATTGTATGTGAATTATACCTCAATGAAATTTATTTTCAAAAATACAGAAAAAAATTCATCATCCTATATACCTGTGGGAGCCTTTGTTCCTCAGTAAATTGCTCATCAGTAAAGTTGAATTTTTAAAATGGAAATTATATATTATATTGTGCTTGTGTTCACGGGTCAGTAAATATTTTTCAAAAACACCTCAAATTGAATATTATGCAGTGATACTATTCAGTGTTATAGATAGTATTCAACATCAGAGAGCCACAATTTAATTAACTAGTGCGTTATTACTGAGTACACTGGCTTTTTTTTATTCTTCTTTCCTTTATTCTTTTCCTTTTTTTTTCTTTGCACTTAAAAATAACATCTCAATGAGCATCTGCATATGTAAAAAACTCTGTCTAGATTTTAGGTTCTTAAAGATAGAAAAATTGAGTCAAAAAGCAGAAATATTTTCAAGGCACACAATACATTCGCAGCAATATCTTCTAGAGCCATGGAAATATTTTACATCTGTTGCAGGTGGTTGTATGTGTAAAACTTCTTGGAGCTGTCTATTTAAAATGTGTGCACTCAGGATGTATATCTCAATGGAAATCAATAAAAGAGATGAAAGTTTGGACTAAATAACTACAGTTGTTCTGACATTTTACAGTCTTTCTCCAAAGCGCTCCTAATCTAAAAGCTTTTTTAATTGTACACAATATTTATTGATAACTTGTATTTACCAGAATTTTAGAATAGCATCATGATTGAGCCCAAAATACCATAAAGTATCAATGTTCCTCTCCCTCCACCTGAAGAGTCATACATTTGCATTGTCTAGCCCCAAGTCCATCAAAGGATTTCCCATGTAGATATCCCCTGCCCTGTACCACACCCACACCACAACTTGTCCAAAATGGAACACGTCCTGTCTCTCCTCCTGGCCTTTACCCAGCACAGGCTCTGTCAGTGTGGGCCCCCAGCTCACACAATTTGCACTAAAGGTGCAGCCCTAAGACACAGGGTGGGGGTTGGAGGAGCAGAAAGCAAGTCTGTCCACCTTAAGTCTTACTCCAGGACACAACAGTTTAGTCAGGTTGGTCTCAGTCCCTCTGCTGTGAATTTACAATTTGCACTGAGAGCCGCTGGCAGAGCTCCCCCCGGATCTCTCTTTCTGCAGTCTCCAACCTCTCCAATTCATCCTCTGGAAGAAGAGCTTTCTGGAGCCCAGTGCTAACCATTTGGTGTTTAGAACCTTTGCTGGCTCCCCAGTATCTCCTCAAGAAAGGGCACCGGCTCCTTAGTGTGGCAACCAATGCCCAAACTGTCTTTCTAGTCTCCTCTCTGGCTCTCTCCTCCAGCTCCTGACAAGCCACATGAACCATCCACTGATCACACAAGATGACCTACAGGTTCCCACTACAAGTGTTCCCAGCTCTGAGCCTCTGCTAATGTTGTTCCTCTATTTAAAATGTCCCACCTCACCTACTTTAGGGTGTGCAAACTTTACCTGTCCTTCCAGGCCCAGCATGTGTGCAAGCTTGCCCTTGCTAGAATTCATCAAAGGGGCTTTTGAACCGCTACTGTGTGCTACTCCTGACCTTGAAAGACAGTCTGTCTCCTCCAGTAAACTAGTTCATTGTGAGTCATAATTAGATCCAGTTTCCCCCATATGCCTTCTTCCTACCACAGCCCCTGGCATGGACTCAGCAACTCAGTGCTCAATAACTGGGTGTGGGATTGAATTTTCTAAACCTGTCATTAAAAAAAAAGAAAAAAAATGGAGGGTTACAACAAGAGGCCTTAGGTGCAGCAACCTGAGAGAATGAGAATGAAAAACAGAGGAAGAAAATCCTTTGGAAATGGATCACTCCCCAGGGTCAATTTTATCATCAAAAGGGACAAAGGCTGCCCAACGTATTCCCTGTAATAGTGCTCCTGGGTGAGGGGTGGAGATGAGGTGCAGGCACCAAGGCTGAGACAAGAACATGGCATACAGGGAGGAGCACTTGTTTCCCTAAGCCTGGCTGGGAAGCACTGGGGTGCTCTGGCCAGGGGCTCACCAACAGCCCTTAGGGAGTAGCTCACTTTCCTACACCCAGGAGGAGCACAGAAATCAGCTCTTTTAAAAATAGACGGAAAGAATAAAGCAGAAAGAAAAATTCTTCCATGATGCTGCCTCCCCTGGCAGAGAAATGATGGAGATAAAAGGAAGAAGAATGGAATAGTAAAGCCAGTTTCCAATCTGAATCACAATAAAATGCCCATGAGGCCCAAGACTTCCATGTGATGGAGAGTTAGCCACCGCTGCACCGATCTCCCTGGGAAGGGGTTGCAAAGTGAGGATAAAGAGGGGAGAGAATCGAATGGCTTTTTATAGTCCCTAATATCTCTTCTGACACCAGCGTGCACAGCTTCCCTGTGCTGGGACGCTAGGAAGATGAATGGATTTGTCTTTTCCTTAAATACCATTACCAGGAGCACTGGGGAAAATGAAGAATGGGCTGCAGACTCACATTCAAAGTTCCATCTCTTTCCTCCTAATTATGAAAAAAGCTACAAAAACAAGTCCCATGCGTCTTCCCCCACTTATGCCTGCCAATCTCAGGAGAAAATAGGTAGCCCACCGAATTCCAAAGACTGCCTCCCAGAACCAGAGCTCAGCTCACCACTAGCCCTGAGGAGCTAACGTTTAAACCTAGTCCATCAGCACAGACAGATCCACACTAGGTCAATAGCCTACTTCAAGATCCATTAAGTCGCTTGCAGGGGACCATCGTCTCTAAAACCCAACAGCATTTTCCATTAAGAGGAATCACAAGGGTTTGCTCTTTGCCACAGTTACACATGATTCCACTTGTTGATAGGCTCTCTGTTGTTTTGGTGACTTGAGCCATCCATAAGCATCACGATAGAGCAAGAAAAACAAATAAAATTGGTGGTCCCACTTTCAGCTTAAGGGTAAATTTAACAACAGGTGCAAGATCTGTACATTGGAAAATACAAAAATGGCTGTGAAAAATGTAGCGCTCTCTGTTGTCAAGTACTAGAACCAATATGTGAATTCAGCAAGGTCATAAAACACAAAATTAATATACAAAAATCAATTGTGTTCTGTTAGCAGCAAATAATTGGACAATGAAATTTTAAAATAAGTTTATTTACAGTAGTACCCAAACCCTAAAATGCTAACAATAAATCTAGTAAAGTTGTCTAGACTCCCACACTGAAAACTACAACACATTGTTGACATAAATCACATGAGACATAAACTGATGGAGAGATTTCTCATTCAGTGTGGAATTCTTAGCACTGTTAAGATGTGAATGCTCTTCAAATTAATCTACAGTACCAACACAATCCAAATCAAAACTTCAGCAAGCATCTTTTATGGAAATTGGCTGCTATAGTTTGGATTTGGAATGTCAGTCAAGGGCCCATGAGTTAAAGCCTTGGTGCCCAAGGGGGCACTATTAAAGTGTTGGAATCTTTAAGCAGTGGGGCCTTGGCCAGACTTCAGGTTTGAGGGAGTGCCCATGAAGAGGACTGTGGGATCCCGGCCCCTTCCACTCTTTCACTTTCATACCCTGGCTGTGAAGTGATCAGTTTTCCTCCTCCATGCACTTCCACCATTATATGCTACTTCAACACAGGCAATGGGCCCAATCTATCAATGTCTGAAACCACCAGAACTGTGAGCCAAAATAAACCTTTTCACTTTATAAGTTCATTTGACTTTTGCCACAATGACAGAAAGCTAACTTACATATTTGCAAACTGATTCTAAAATTCATATGGAAAGTCAAGAGAGTATTATTCCTAATGTTTCATTGAAGAATTATTTTCTTATTCGCTATAATGGTTTAAGCAATCTTTCATTCTTACATCAGGTAATCTGAGCAATGTAGTTGAGGATAGTGATATGTAATGTAACAACCACTGTTGATTTGTATTGTCTTGAGACCCTGTATCATTTTGAATGTTCTTGCTCTGATTTGTTTATGTTCATGATACTGGTATGCTGCTACTGTTCTATTTTTTGTTTGTTTGTTTGTTTGTTTCACATTTACTACTCTCTTTAAAATAAAAAAATAAAAAAAGAAAGTCAAGGGATCTAAAATAACCAAAACAATTTTAAAGAAAAAGACTTAGAGGGTTTATAGGAACCGATTTTGAGACCCCCCAAAAAAGGCTAGCTACAATGATCAAAGTGGTGTTTATCAGTGTAAGGATAGATATATTGATCAATGGACTACACAGCATGTCCAAAAATAGACCCACATATATACATGGACAATTGATTTGTCACAAAGGTGACAATGTAATTCAGTAGAAAAAAAAGATAGTTTTTTTTTTAATGAACTGGGAAATTAAGATATCCATATGGGAAAAAAGGTGAACCTTGACTTATTCCTCACACCACACACAAACATTGATTTGCAATTGATCATAAACCTAAGCATAAAGCCCAAACTATAAAACTTTTACAAGAATACATAGGATAAGATCTTTGCAATTTATGTTAGGCTGAGAGTTCTTAGGATGCAAAGGGCATGAATCTCAAAAAAAAATAAATTGACAAACTGAGCATCATCAAAATGTTAAAATTCTGTTCTTTGAAAGTCATTACTAAAAGTATAAGAAGACAAGTCACAGACTGGGAAAAAATACTTGCAATGTATACATTTTATATATATATATATATATGATAAATGTAAATGTAAGTATATGCTAGACAAGGATTTATCAAGTCTATAAGAACTATTAGCCATTCCACAATGTATACATACAGTATATCAAAACACCTTGTCACATACCATAAAGACAAAATTTTTATTTGTCAATTTAAAACAGTTTTTAAAGAAAATGAAGGACGCTTGGCACTCAATAATAATAGGACAATTCAGTCTGAAGCAGATAAAAACACAAAAGAAAGTATATGAATAGGAAATAAACACATTAAAAGATGCTCAGTATTATAGTCATCAAAAATGCATATAAACCCAAAATGAGATACCACCACACACCCACTAGAATAATTAAAGTGAAAATGCCTATATAAAGAAAATGTGGTATTTACACAAAATCTGGTATCTACCCTGCCATAAAGAAAGATAAATTTGAGTCATTTATTGGAAAGTAAATGCATCTTGATACCATGATGTTAAGTGAAATAAATCAGACACACAAGCTTAACTTTTGCTTGGTTTCTACTATATGAGAAATCAAAATTATAAGTAAAAAGAAAATAAAAGATAGATAATAGGAGTAAGGAGATAGATCTTTCTCAGATGGGAAGGGGATCAAGAGATGGAGGGAGGGAGGAGAGAAGGGAGAGAAGGGAAGCTATGAAAGAGAAATTGGGATGTGTTATATACAAGTACCAACTTCACACAAGGTATCTAAACATTATGCACTACAAACACGTACTAATAAAAAATAAATAAATGGAAAAAATGAAATGCCATTACAAATTTTTTAAAAGCTTGTAAGCATCAACTGCTCACAAGAATGTAGAAAAACTAGTACATTTAAACATTGCTGCTAAGAGTGTGTAATAACAGAAAATAATTCAGCAGTTTCTCATAAAGGTAAACATACACTTTCTGACCTATCATAAAAGTTATAGGACCTAAGAATTTACTCCAGAAAACTGAAGATCTACATTCTCAAAATGTCTATGTGAATATTTACAGTAGCATATTCAAGTTGTAATTGCTAAAAAGCTAGAAATAATGATTCCAACAACAGGTACCCACCAAATGTGTTTCCATATTCCATGCCATGAAACTACTCAGCAAACAGAAGAATGGAGACTGGTACACACAATGCCACAGATGAACCGCAAAAGCATTTATCTATGCAAAAAGAGTCAAAAGAATATTTTATTTAGGTGGAATTCTAGCAAAGACAGAACCACTGGAAGTGACAGAAAGCAGATGAGCAGTGTTCTGGGAAAAGACGGAGAGATTATCTGCAAAATGGAGTGATGGAATTTTCTGGGTCGATGCAAACATTCTAGCCTGATTGTAGTGATGGTTACATGGGTGTATCATTTGTCAAAACTCTTCCAATCATGTTCTAAAGAGTGTGCATCATACAGTATACTGCCGTAATCAGCTATTAAAAATTCCCCAATGGCCCATGTGCTATATGTTTGGTCCCTAGCTTGGCACCACAGACAAGTGGTAGGACTTTCAAGAGGTGAAGCCAAGTAGAACATTTAGGCCATCGGGTGTGTGCCCTTGAAGGAGATATTGGGATCCCAGGCCCTCTTCCTTTCTGTTTCACATCTGGCCATGAGGTGAATGGGGCTCCTCTGCCATTGCTCTCACCCTCATACACTGTGCTACACAGGCCCAAAGCAACACGGACAGAAACCTCCAGAGCAGGGAGTCAAAGTAGAACTTTCCTCTTTTCAAGTTTATTCCTCTCAGGTGTTTGATAGAGGAATGGAAAGTAACACATATGGAAAGTATGCCTCATTGAACTTGATTTTAAAATGCTGAAATGTGAGTTCCAGCCCCACATAAATCTTGAATTGGTCTGAGAAATATCTTGGGCATCCAAAGTTTTTACAAACTGTCGCAAAGATAACAATGTGTAGCCAAAATTGAGAACTATTCCATGGACTAAGGAGAAAAATGAAAGACTCACTGTCCTGGGCTGAAGTCACAGATCACACACATTGTCGGGTCACCAATGTTCCTACGGCTCCCTTTAGTGCACGGCTGGTTCACATGACCTCTCTGCAGGGCCAGGTCATGCTATGGCAGTGGTGTTCATTACAGAAGCACATCTTCACTCCCAAGACTAACATACAGGGCCAATAGTGCCTTTGAAGCCCCCTAGTCTTTCCTAACAAGGTACCCAGGTGAGAATCAGCCCTGCGTCCTGGCACAGTGTGAGTTTGTCGGCATAGCATAGAAGCCTAGATGTGATACCAAATACACAAGCTGTCCAGGGAGCACTGGGAGGACCCTCCAAGTAACATGCACTGGGGCTCTCTCCTTGTGATTGGCAGCCAGCAAGGGGAAAGCAGCCACTAGGACAGAGCAGCGTTCAGAAGATCATGTTTGGAATCACACGGCTGGGGATTGCGGGAGTGGCACTTTCGTGCCTCACTTTTCCATCTCTGAAATGAACAATAGTGTTGCATTTTGGATATTTCATTTGTAAAGAGTCAGTGGCCTCTCCAAGGAAGAAGACTAATTCCCCTGGTGCAGGTCAAGAAGAGAGCTGACTCCAGCAGAGCCATGAAAGTCAGTGTGAATTCTGTTACTTCTCACTCTTTCCAGCCTTGCAATTTACCCACCTGGTGACATAGACACACAAGTCACACACTGTCAGAGCCAGAATTCAAGAATCGGTGTGATTGGCTTCCCAATGTCTTCTTCAATTGGGGGACAGGGGTGTGGGTGACCTCTGGTTAGAGTTGTAGGCTGCAAGGCCTAAGATAAGTAAGCCCTGAGCTAAGCTCTGCTCATAGGAGTTTATGATAATGAAGCTCCCCTTGGGAGCTGAAGCCAGGGGGAAAGACCTTGCTTACTTGGGACACCCATGAGATTGTAGCTCCCGATTAGTAAGGGTCTATTGCTTGGATGATGCCCCCCAGCAAAAAAGGCATTCCAAGGAAGGGTCCATACCTAGACTTTTGGGTGGGGCAGCAGCAGGACACTCAAGCATCAGCAGATGGGCAATGACTGGGCAGAGCAGGAGTGTGGTAGCACTCAGGAACAAGAGATACTCAGAGACCCACGCTGGCTACCATACAGGTATCAGCAGAGAATTTTATCCACGAGGGGCCAGTTTCCAGGCATGGGAAGTGGGTGAGCTTGAGCCAAGTATGACCCTGTTCTGCAGGGTCTGGAGTTCCTAGACTAATAAAAATACTCAGAACCAAAGAACAAGCCAGAGTCAGGACACAAAACAGAGATTAGGCTCCCAGGCAAGGCAGAAAGAAGCTCAGGGGTCAGAAGTGCTCCATTTGTCGTGACTCCTAACTGCAGCATGGTGTTACAGCAGGAGGTAAGGTTACACCTGAGGCCCACAGGAGGAGAGAAGGGACCTATGGAAAAAAGGGACCAGCCAGACATGTCACATGAGCTCAGCAGTGTCACTCTCATCCCTGTTCTCACTGCTGGGGGCTAGTTAGAAACATAGGATCTCAGACCCCTACTCATAGCTACTGAATCAGAATCTGCAGACTAACAAAATTGCTGAGCAACTCAATTAAACTCTTCATAGCACTACCTTCCTGGCTACTAATCACATGTGTTGGGACCTACAGCATAGTAGGTGCTCAATTTAATATTAATTGAATAAATATGAGAAGAGTTAAAATTGTTTTCTTTCCACAAAAGTCACTACCCAGTGTCCTCAATGAACCAAAACCTAAGTAGCATTCCAGCCTCTGAGTTTTACATGATGTTTACTCTGTTGAATACCAGATGATTTTATTCCCTCTGTCTTAACATCATATAGAAGTGTGTTTACTAGCACAAATGTTTAGAAAGGTACAAATAAGGAATATAAGATGGACTCTTCTTTCTTTTTTAAATCTTTCATTCCAAAAGATCAGTTTAATCAAGGAGATAAGAAGCATCCAGATAAAACTCAGTGAAGGGATGAATTGGTGAGATGAAATCAAACACAGCTGCCACTATGTGAAGGCCTAGAGCACCTGCAATCCTTCCACAAGGAGAGGACTTGGAAGCCCCCTGTCCCACTCCTGTTAGGAGTAAGACTGGTCTGGCTGGCCTGGTCCTCCCTTCCCTGATGGACTGATGCTCACCCTGCCACCACCAAAACTGGCCTTGCTTGTGACCCTGGGTAAACACCTTCCCTAACTCCATTTCCCCAAAGATCAGTTGATGCAATGGTTCTCATAAGCATTTGGTGTTCTCAATCATTTATATTAATTCCTCAGAAAAAAGCAAGGAGGAAAGGAAGGAAAAAAGGAAGGAAGGAAAAAAGGGATGAAGGGAAGGAGGGAGGGAGGGAGGGAAGAAGGAAGGAAAGAAAGAAGGGAAGAAGGAGGAAAGAAATGACGGAAGGAGAGAGGAAGGAGGGAGGGAGGGAAGGAAGGAGAGAAGGAGGGAGGAAGTGAAGAAAGGAGGGAAGGATATATAAAGGAAATAAGTAGAAGTTTCAAAAGTGAAAAATAAACAGCTGAAATACAATACTGGTTCGGTTCAGTAGGATAATGGAATTGACAGAGGAAAGAATTGTGAACTTGAAAATAAATCAATATCAATTGTCTGATCTGAAGAACAAAGAGATCAAAGAAAAAAGACGACCTCAAGCAACTCTGAGACTATATCAAAGGCCACATTTTCATGCATGTAGAGTGGCAGAAGGAAGTAAACAGCTACCGACCAACACAATTGCAGAAGTAATGACTGGAAACTTACCAAAATGAGAAAACTCCTCCACAGTGTTACCTTTTAGACTGAGGAACTTCAGCAAATCCAAAATAGAATAAACTCAAGGAAAACCCCACATACATACATCATAATCAAACAGCTGAAAACTCAAGATAAGGATAAAAATCTTGAAATCAATCAAAGGAAAAACATAACATACAGAAACTAAATTTCACACAACTGTGGATTTCTCACCAGAAACAGGGAGGGCAGGAGAGAGTGGAACAGCATCTTTTAAAAAGTTGAAACAAAAGAAGTAATCACAGAATTATATATTTAGTAAACATATACTCAGGAGTTATAATGAAAGAAAGACATTCTCAAATAAGGATACATTTAGAGAATTTATCATTTGGTATAATTGTTGTAAAAGGATAGAAGAAGTTCTTCAGACTGAAGGAAAATGATGTTAAGGAGAAAGTTGGAATTTCCAGGATAAAAGAAGGGCACTAATAGCCTAAAAATGGAAACATATACTTCTTTTTCTCCATTTAATCTCTTTAAAACTGCTGAAAACTAGTAATATAATATTGTCTAGTGGGGTTTTCAATATAGGTAGGTGCAACACCTTTGTAGCTGGATGCAATTACATACAGCAACTGTTACAAATGGAGGGTTAAAGCACTTACATTTCTACATTTTATTTGCTGTGGTAAAATCTTAATTCTTAGATTGTCAGAGTTTAGTTATGTATATATAACCCCTAGAGCAGCCACTAAAAAAAATTACAAGAAGATACAGACAAAATATCAGTAAGTACATCAAACTGGCATAATAAAATAAATATGCAAGTAGTTCAATAGAGGGTAGAAAGAGAAAAACAGGAACAAAAATAAGAAAGAAGAAATGAAAACAAGTGACAAAAGAGTGGACCTAAACCCTACCATTTCAATAATTATATTAAAGACAAGCAGTCAACATACAAATTAAAATAGATTAATAAATTGGATAATAAGAAAGCAGGATGCCTATAAGAAACCCATTTTGAAAATAATCACATAGGTAGGTCAAAAGTAAAAGATAGACCTGAAGATGTAGCTCAGTGGTAGAATGCTTGCCTAGCTGGTGCAAGGGTATGGGTTCAACCCCCAGCACCACAAAAAGTAAAAGATATACCATACAAGCACTAATCAAAAGAAAGTTAGAATTATTATATTACTATCAGACAGAGTAGACTTTAGAAAAAGAAATATTTCTTAGCATAATGAGTGGAATATATAATTATAAAATAAATGTAGTTAGTTTCTCCAAGAATCTAGGGACTGAGGATGGATGGATGGATGGATGGATGGATGGATGGATGGATGGGTGGGTGGGTGGATGAATGGGACCCCAATCATCCCCACGGAAGATCTCAGAAGCAGAATAAAGTCAGATTGTCAGTCACCTGGGAGACCAGTCACCTGGGAATAAAACATGTGCCAAAGTGGAAGGAAGTGAGCACTGGGACTGTCCTGTCAGTCAGCCCTGGTCCCAAAATCTAGTGTGCTGGCCCTCAGGATCACTTACAGAGTAAAAAATCATGAGCTATTCCTAGTATAAGAAGATGCTCTGTCCAATAGTGTGTGCTCAGGGCCATTTCCCCCAGAGAATTCTCCACCTGGTTCTCCCAGAGGCTAATGATCCACGCTCCAAACCTCTGAACTTTAAAGGGTGCATGGTCTGAAAGATAAACCCATTCAACGCCTTCATCCTGGAAATGAGAAGTTTGAAGCCCAAAGCCAGTTAATAAGCAAAACCTGTATTAGAAAATAGGGGTCCATTACCGCTCCACTGGAACATGTGGCTTCTTTTATAAGAAGACTCTATGGGATCAAGTTAGTGAGGGAGCAAAGACTAAAAGAACTTTCACTCTGCAGAGCTAACTGGTTCACATGCATATCAAAGACAATTCTGCTTCTGACAAAGAGGCCAAGGTGAGAGTAGAAGTTATCAGGGAACCAGAACCAAGGACAGCACCCAGAGGCCTTTGTGATGATATTTTACACTGATTCTTTTGATTACTGAGCATTTTCTTAAAGTGTTCACTTTGTAGTGACATCTGAGGTGTGTAAGTGGCATTACTCAGGATTCTTGTTCTCAGGGACCTCGTGGTCAAGTTGGAAAGATCAAAAGCAAAACCCAGGTCATTGAGGGAACTACACTATAGACCCAGTGGGACCATTCTAGTTCATGATCATATGGTCAGGTTGATCTGAAAAAAAGATCTTCAGGCAGATACACTAGGAAGAGAGGAGGTGACGTTAAGATTTAAATGGATGGTGGTTACAATATGCTATAACAGTCCAATGAGAAAGGTCCAAGAGCTTGAACTCTTTCAAGAGCAGTGGAGAGGACAGAAAAGAGCACTTGAGAGAAATTGTTCAACATCAGCTCATAACTGAATGGAATAGAGAGGAGACTGCAGGATCACTCCCATGCTTCTGGTTTAGTTTGCTTACTACTTGCCACAAACCAAATCAAAGGATATAGGAAGAAGAGCTGATAAGAAGCCTGGCTTTAGGATCTAGAGTTTCAGGTGCCTAGAGGACATACAGGGGAGATGTACAATTGGTAATTAGAAGCATGGACTCAGAGCTAATGAAGGAAGTCTGGAGAAAAAAAAAAAAGATATGGGAGAGGATACTCTTACTCAAGGAGACTGGCTGGAGTGAGACAGGAGGAAAGTTTAAGGAAGAATCTACATTTTTTGAAAAGGGCAAAACTTTCACTCTCAGTGGGGAAGAGGTCTCAATAAGGAGATTTGAACTTTGAATGGCCAATATACCATAAGTATGCCAACATTTAGTCAAAATGATCAATGGCTTTGGTATAAGGGCCCAAACCTTTTAGGAGAACACTGAACTAAAATTTCCTTGTTGATTTCTGTAAAAATAGAAAATTCAGAAATTCCAACTCTCCAGTGCCTGAGTTTATGAATATGAATCAAGTCTCACAAAGCTGTCTGGAGGAGGGTCGATACACAATGAGTATGGGTGATCCCAGGAGACACAAGCCCGGAGGACCCCAACTGTCTACATTTGAGTACAAGACACGGGAGACTCTTAAACGTAGAAATGTCTCTCCTTCAACTTTAGATCAATACTTCCTTTTTCCCATGGGTCAAATTTCTGTGTATTTCTATTAAAAAGGAAGAAAATCAGTCCTGAGAACTGCAACTCAATGTATGCTCTGAAGCTTCAGAATCCTGAGTAAGAGAGGATAGCCTCACACATCTTTGGGCTTGATTATTCTGGCTATTTTACAGAGATAACTAGCAACAACCTAATGGACTCTCAAGTGTTACATGAATCAAAATATGCTCTACAATCTTATCTTCTGCATCAGGGAGCAACTTGGCTAACATTTTCAGGACGGGACAAGTGGGCTATATTTCTAATGAATGAGAGGGCCTCTTTTCTGAACAACACAAATAACTAGGTCAGAAAAAAAATTGGAATGGGCCATAAACATGAAGCCCTCATCTGTCCAGGTCTAGGTACTCAGTGATATTGAGAAACTCCCCCCATGCCCACATCACCAATGATGGATCTGTCAGAAATCCCGGAAGCTGAAATGAGGCAGAACAGATGTGCACCCTGAGCACTGAAAAAGAAACAACAATAGTAACCTCACACATTACAGATTTGGAGTCCTGCTTTCTAGGAATAATGTATGGAGATGTTATTTCACTAAAAAGTGCACATGGCAGACAGCTGGCCAGTCAGGCATTCACATGGATGTGCTGTAGGCTTATATATTTATTTGCAAATCACAATGTGATAGAAATGGACATCATACTTTGCATTTATATAGCAACTATTTCTCCAAGGACCTCAAAGGATTCCGAAGCCATTACTTGATTCATCCTTGTTACATGCTTGTAAAATGAAGAAGAGGCAAGGATTACTCATCCCATTTTATTAAAGGGGAAGTAGAAGCCCCAGTGGGGTACATGGATTGGCCAAGGGCATATTGTGAGTCATTTATTTCCTCAAAACCATGTAGAGGCTGAAATTAGTCCCAAATTATTCTTACACCTGCTGATTTTTACCGACTGATTTCTGAAAAAGAAATGATTCTGTTTCTCAGGCTTGTGCTTATGATTCGGACCATCAGGTGGGCAGGGCAGAAGGAAGGCTATGGACTGGGGAAAGAGAAAGATTTAACTAGTTCATAGCTGACTTTTCCCGCAGTGGGCTACTTCCGGACAGATAGAGCTACTTCCGGACAGATAGAGCTAGCACTCCTGACAACAAAAAGATGAGAATGTTCCAACCATGGTTGCATCAGGCACAGTTCCGGACAGATAGAGCTAGCACTCCTGACAACAAAAAGATGAGAATGTTCCAACCATGGTTGCATCAGGCACAGCTCTATTAATCACTGTCACTAATGACCACTCACAACACACATTTTTAACATATATTTTGTATATATCACATAATTTGTCTGTACCATGACTGCTCTGTGAGCTAGGTACTATTTCCTTGAAAAAGGAAGATACAGGCTCAGACAGAGTAGCTCACTTGTCTACCATGATGTACCTAACAGGTTTAGGCTCTGGATTAGATGCATCTTGGTCATTTATATAGATCACATCTGTGCACTTCCACCATGCCTTACCATTTCACTCCCATGCAATGGGCATCCTAGAGTCATAGTCAAGACAACTGTAAAAAATGAATCTGTGTGAGGTAATGCATAAGTCAATTAGCTAGATTCAGATATATAGAGATATATAGAGATATAGATATATAATGTATCTTAAAACATCATGGTGTTTACCATAAATACATATAATTTACCTGTCAATTAAAAATAAATTAGCCAAAAAGAAAACCCTTTACACATGATCCAGTCATGTGTAACCCCTCCCCCTACTACACACATACTTTCCAAATGACTGCCAGAGAGTACTAATACCAGCCCCTTTTCCCTGGACAGGCCCATGAGGTATGGCCCTGCCTTGACCACTCTCACCACAGCATAATAAAGGCCTTCCTGGTGCCAGATTCACATACTGCACAAGACCCAGGCCGTGCTAAGGCAGAGATGGCTGAGGCCCATCAACGGAGGATGGAAAGCAGATTAAAACCCGGAAGCTGCCCCAGGACACTGCTCACTCGACCGTCACCAGTCAGCATCTGGGATCCCACCATTGCTAGGGCAATAGGGTCTGCCTCCCAGAGGCTTCACATCCTTCACAAAGCTGGAAACTGTGGCACAGACCTATCCTAAATTACAAAGGAAATTAGGAAGTGCAAGAGCAGCAAGAACACTTTTCCTGATTTTCTTTTCTAATTTCAGGTTTGGTTACTAGCATGTGACATCCCAAGCTGTGGACAAAGCCATCCTCTAAAAATAAAGGGTGGAAAGGAGAAGACCAGTGTCTCTAGGGGGGCCTTACCCTGTTCTGAGGGCTTTAGGTGCAACACCTTTCATCCACACACCTCCAAGGTGCAAGTGGCATTATCACCATTCTCTAGGTAAGGAAAGTGAAGCCCAGGGTGTGACCAGCACAGCTGACATGAAATAAGCCAGTTTTCAAACACAGATATGCAGGCCTCATGCCTTCTCCATTAAGCTCCCAAAGAGTTTGGGGGTGTGCCCTTCTCCTGACAGTGTCAGTGCCAGGGTGGCAGGAAGGGGATCCCACTCATCATCAGAGCAGAAGTGTGAGTCACAGGTCCAGACAAGGCCAAGCAGGTGGAACATCTTCCAAGACAGCCGTCCTTGGGCTGGGGCCAAGCTAAGTCTCATCAGCACTGTGACTCTCAGATTTTCTCTCCAGCTGGCAACTTATTGTACAAAACAGCACTGTCCACACACGCAAGCCATATATGCAGTGTGAAATTTCACAGAAGCCACACATGCAAGCCACCTATGAAACCTTAAAGTCTCTGGGAGTTACATAAAATTAGAAAAAAGGAAGAGGTGAAATGCATTATAATAATATTTTTATTTAAACCAGTGTATCCCATAGATTATCATTTCAACATGTAATCCATAGAAAAATATTCATGAGATATCTTCAAATCTTTTTAATACGTCTTTTGAAACCCAGAGTGCATTGCATGTTCTACTTACAACACGTCTCTGTTTGAACAAGCCACATTTCATGTGTACAGCAGTCACAGACGGCTGGCTAGCAGCCACCGTATTGCACCGTGCAGGTCTAGGAGGATGAGGGCTGGAGCTTTGGAAAGCTTGGAATGCGGCTCCTGATTCAACCAGCTACAAGCATGACTTAGCATAGTGGTTGAGCTTAGATAACAGAGACAGGCTTGCTTGACTTGAATTCCATTCTTACTGCATACCAGCAAGTTGGACGTTTTTTGGCTTCTGTTGCCTCAGTTTCCACATCTATAAAGTTGAGATGATAATCATGTCCCCCCTGGAGGATTTCATGAGGACAAAACAAGGAAGTGCATAAAAATTCCTTGTTCATTATCAGAGATATAAAAGGGTCTGTGGCTAATACCATGACTGGTATTTCCACTGAGATGGTTTCCTTTCTGTAAAATAGGGGTGTGGAAAATATGATTATGGAGACCTCTTCTTGATCTGTTGTTTGTGGAAAACTGCGATGGGAGACCCAGGGGAGGACTGTATCTGAAGAGCCCACTGGGCAGAGCCCCAGGCCCAGCCTGTTCCACTGCAGACACTTACAAGACGCTTCTATGACTGGTATGGAATGGCACGGGCAGAAGGACTCACTCAGTTTGTCCCCAGAGTCAGAACTACTTCCCTCCTTCCTGGGCTCAGGTTGACTTGCTTCCTCAACAGCCTCCACATCTTTACAGTTGTCCTAATGATACTTCCCAAGTTCCCAATCTAATCCCTCCCCACTTGAATCTCCAAGCTACAAGAAATCCAAGCTAGGTTTGAAGTTTGTGGCGAACCCATCTTTTTCCAAGTGCCTCCAGCATAAGCCAAGGGAAAAGAATTCCCCAGGGATGATGACCCCCTGGCTCTGCCTCCAGCCATCCCTGCACTGAGAGAAGAATGGAAGAGGAGATGTCAAAAGGCCAAATAACTGGAAAGTTGTGAGCAAAGATGGCCAAACTCAGCAATGAGTTGTTCCAAAGGCCACAGCTTAGGGAATCTTTTCTGTCTGGCTTCTCTCCCTAGACACCAACTGACGAGTTGCACAGGTTCAAAGAGGAGACAGCCTAGGGGTCAGTGCCTCATCTCCAGGGAGACTCGCAGAGGACAGCGTGTCTTTGGCTCCTCTCCAGGGATGGCTCCAGTCTTCTTGGAGTAACTCAGAAGCTGGAGTGTCTGCTACTTCCCTTGGAGGGCAGGATTCTGCAGGCTAATATATCTCTGTGCCTGGGATTCTTCCTCCCCAGGATACCAAACAGGAAGATGACAGGGCTGCTCATCTTGAAAGAGAAGAACAAAACCACGGTCCCTCCTGCCAAGCGATGGTTTCTTCCCAGCTGTTCTTGTTGTTTTGCTGAGAGCCACATTCGCTCATAATAGCAATGCCTTACCAAGAGCCCACCCTGGAAAGAGAGATGCCTTTTATCAGTGTCTTATAAAGAAGCAGAAGCCACAAAGCCACCCATGAGAAAAGTCTCCAGACCAATCACTGGGCAATCATGAGACAAAACACTATTCTTGGCCCCAAAGGAGGCAGAAATAAAACACAAAGCCTCTTCCACTCACCCAGACACAGTGGCCATTAGCGGCACCAGCTGCTGACTTCTCTCTGTTCCCCACTGAACTGGACTGCTGTTTCTGCATCCCCCAGGCACACGGACTGATTCTGAATATCCTGGCCAGCTGGAGGGCCTGTTATGGACTCAATGTCTGTGTGCTTTCAGAATACATCTGTGAAGACACCCCCGCAACCTACATGCCATGGTGCTAGGAGGTGAGCCTTAGAGAGGTAACTAGGGCTCGACCAGATAGTCAGGGTGGAGCCTTCACAAATAGGATGAGTGCCCTTCTCAGAGTCTGGATAGAGTTGGCTGAGGCGTCCTGCTCTTTGCCAGGAGGGATACAAGTCAGCAGTCTCCTCCGAGGAGGGTCCTCACCACAGCCCAGACATGTTGGCACACTGACTTTGAACTTCCAGCCTCCAGACTGATAGAAGTAAGTTTCTGTTGTTTACAAGCTAGCTAGTTTATGGTCTTCTGCTGTAGCCATCCAACACAGCAAGCTGTGCTAAGGGGCCACAGCTTTCCCCTTGCTGAGAGCTCCATGGCAGCTGAGCTGTCCCCACAAGGTATCCCAGAATCCTCTGCTTTATCAAAAGGGCTGTCCCCACACTAACACTGGGGAGTTGCCCCCACCCTGAGTGCTCTGTTTGGCACGGCAGGCTGTACCCACCCACTGTGCCCGCCCTGCATGGTGAGTCAAACCCAGAGTTCTGGGCATTGAGGTGCTGTCAGGCCTGGATCATGCAGAGCATGGCTGAATGTTTCCACACCGCAAGAGGAACAGTTTTTCTCTCAGAAGCCACCTGTGGTACCCAGTTTCATGCCTCTCCAGGCCCCTGCCTTCTGCTCATTAGTTAAATGTGCCAACAGGAGGAGACAAATCAAGGTCTGCTTAGCTTTCCCCATCGGCCTTGTCAATCGTTCGATGGAAGTCAGCTCCTGCCACAGTGCTCGGAAAACGGCCCCCATAGGGCCGCGGAGCAGCGCCATTCTGTAAATGTGTTTACACAGCACAGGGCTGTTCCCCACCTCCAGCTCACCAGCAGCCCACCTCTCCCGGGCACCCCAGGGAAGGTTTACCACCTGGGAGGGTTTGGTCATGCCCCCCTCTAGATCATGCAACAGACAGAGCATCAGGCTGTGCAGAGAGGCGCTACCCGGGTGAGTCGTCTCATCTCGGTGGCTGACAGAAAGTGCTCCAGCCGGCAGAAGCTGGCTGAGGCAGGGGCCTGAGGAACATCTGGTCACCCATGGTGTGCCCTGGTAGGCTCTTCTCCAGATCGAGGCAAAGACCAGAACCCTGTCATAGTAGCATCTTCTTTTAGTGGGGCAAGGGATACTGGGAATTGAATCCAGGGCCCTCAGACTGACCTCATCCTCAGCCCACTTCTATCTTTTATTTTGAGATAGGGTCTCACTAAGCTGTTAAATTGCCTAGGCTGGGCTCCAACTTGTGATCCTCCTGCCTCAGCCTCCCAAAGTGCTACAATTACAGGTGATTGCCACCATGCTTACTGCAACATCTTTGACAAGGTGCAGCTTGGAAATGTAGGAAATGGGGCAAGGTTAGTTCAGACAGGAAAGAGTACATAAAAAGGACTGCATATTCCAGAATTTCAGAACTAAATAGGAAATTAGAAGACCATCCCATCCTACCATCCATGTACAAGGAGAAAACAGGGCAAAGAATATAAGAGCATTAGATAGGAATTAAGAACAAGACCTTCGCGGTCTATCTGAGCTTGGTTGTAGCCAATCTAAGCTCTACACCCTTGGACTTAATTCCTGTGAGATACTATTTTCTCATCTCTAAGATGCATATCATAAAACCTACCCCATAAGATGGTTTATAGGGCTGACAAGAGGATAATGAAGTAAATAAAACACTTAACACTTACCTGAGCCTGGGAGACATACAGAAATGGTTCCCGGGTACAAGGGTGGGTATGGTGGGAAAGGAGGAATAACCTAACATTTTATCAAACAGTGAGATTGCTATGCACAACAATATTGAATATTTCAATATTGAATATTGGACCTTGAATATCGAATATTTCAAAACAGCTGGGGGATTGTGAATTGACAAACATACCAACCACATGGTTTTAATCATTACATGTCCCACACATGTATTATAATGGTACACTGTACCTCATCAATATGTCCATTTACTATGTCAATTAAGATACATGCTCAAAAAATTTTAAGGATGTGGAGTGTTTGCGTAATTTATAGTAACTATTATTTTTATTTCAAGATTTGGCCAAAATCATTCACAGAAGTTGTATAAAACACAGGACTCAAATTCAGTTCTTTCAACTCCTTAGTCAGTGTTCATGTGTGGAAAGTCAAAAGAACCTTCAAAGCTTAGTTATTTCCTGAATCAGTTAGGAATTTCATGTATCTACTAGTAATGGTGACTTAAAAGTTAGAGTTCATATAAAACTGGAACAAATGTAAGCCTTACAGCTCTGGTAATGGGGGCTACATGAAATCAGACTCCTATTCTTCTGCCATGCTTGGCTTTCATCCTCAGTGTCACAAGATAGCTGCTGCTCCAGCCATAGTGGAAGAGAAGTAGGATGAGACAGGTAGGCATTCCTTTGAGTACAAAAAGTATTCTGTTCTTCACATAGCAAAAGTCAGGTCCTTATACTGCTGTGCAAGGTCTTGGAAAACCTCCCCTGGGTCCTCCTTAGCTTTTCTCCCCTTCATTCTCTCTGTCCCTGCTATGCTGGCCTCCAGCTTGTCCTCGGGTATGCCAACTGGAGTGCAACAACAGGGATCTTGCACTTGCTCTACTCTTGCCTAGAACAAGTATCCCACAGGTATCCAAATGGTTCTTCCTTTACCTCCTGCAAAGCTTTATTTAAATGTCCCCTTTTCAATAAGGGCACACAGCCACTTGATTTAAAAATGTAACCATCTTGGTGCTGTACAACCCATTACCCTCCTCTAGCTTCTAACTGCCTGTGCACAACCTTTATTATGTTTGCCACATAATGTGCTGTGTAATTGATTCATTACTTATGCCTACTTATTTGTGTATTGTGAGGGCAGGAATTTCTGCCTCTTGTCACAGCTGCACCCTCTGCATCTAAAACAGAGCCTGACACACTGAGCAAATGCTTCATAAATATCTGTTAATAAATGCATGGATTAGCATACATCTGTCTTGGGGCATCAAATTACAATCTCCAATTGGGAAAGGCAGTTGACAAGCAAAGAATTGACAAAAGTCTGGAGCAAAAAATGATAAAGACAGATACATCTTATGAAGTCAGACAAGGAAAATGAACATTCTCAGAAAAGACACAGAAGGCCAAGCACAAAAGATTGGGTGTGGGCTACAGCTTTCCCAGGTAGATGAGTAAACACATTCTCCAGTGTTCTCTGGAAAAGGGAAATCAGACCGTCATGATTTGTGTCTGGATGTTCCCCAAAACCTCATGCAGTTATGGGACATGGTTCTAGAGTTTATGATTGATTCAGTCCAATGTTGGAATTATGGATGTGAGTGCTACACCAGCCCCGGGGCAGGTAGTTTGCATACAGTGTAAGGGAGGGAAAGAGGCTGCTTACTGTTACTCCTCCCTTTTGCTCTTGTTGTTTTTGCTATCTTCTGCTGCCATGAACTGTTGCCCTCTGCCATGTGCCACTCTGCCTTGGAGCCAGCTGAGTATGGACTTCACAAACTGTGAGCTAAATAAACCTTTCCTTCCTCAATTTTGGGGGTCAGGTATTTTGTCTCAGCAATGAGAGAAAAATAACCAAGACACAGACCCATTCAGTGGACTGGGAAACTAAGTCCCAGAAATGGCCAGTCCAGCACCCCTTATGGTCCTACTACAAGACTAAGAGCCTTAGACTGGGTTCAAGATCCCATAGCCTAAAAGAAGCAGCTCCTATTCCAAACTGGTCACCACTACTTGTCCATCACCTGCCGATTTTCTGTTGACTGTGGCCTTCCTCCTGAGCCACTCTGTTCCTCTGTGGCTTTCACAGGCACTCTGTTACCAACAGGACAGCACTCTTCAGTGTCAGACCACGTATGGAAGGAGAAGGACTTAATGTGTCCAAGAGCGGGCAGTTCCGAGCAGAGTCCCCTCCTACCTATGGGCCTCAACATCCATACACACAAGGTGTCCAAGTGAGGAAGGAATCAATTCTCTGTCCTTTAAGCAGCTAGAAATGTTGTTTTTCCTTCTCCTGCTGAATAATTAGGAAGTAATTTTGAAAATGCAATGCAAAGAGAGCAATCTTTTTTTTCTTCTCACTCTCTCTTCTAACCATAAAAACACCCTCTTCCAGAGCCTGATTAATGCTAAATGTGACCTTTTGCAAAGTTTCATGGCAGGTTAATTTATGATACTTCCAGATTTTAATGTACCAGGCAGTGGTTGTTTATGTGTTTGATGAAGTATTCTTTGTCCAGAGTTGATACGTTTTACCAGAACTTCTGTAACTTGCTCCCCCTTTCTCTTCCTTGCTCTTTCAATCTCTCTTTGACTCTAACTTTGTGCTTGGGTATTTAATCAATCTTACTGGGAAGAAAACATGAATATATTTATGAATTCTCAGTCCCTAAGTTGTCATGCACGCTATATTAGCTTATTACTGTATCTCCAAGATAATTCTTTCCTCTCATCTCCCTACACCTGTGCTTTTGAGTTCGGGGAGATCTCAGCTCAACCAAAATTACTTTTAATGTTTGGTTTGCTACAAGAGCTGCTTTGAGGGTTTCTGTCTTGAACAGGTGTGTCTTCTCCTTGCATCCTTATTGCTTTTGCCTTTGTTCTTCCCTGTCTCTGAAAGAGAAATCTACTGAACTAGACTTGAGCCCCTAGAGGTTGCTTCAGCCCAAGAATATAACCAAGCTTAATGAGCAAGTAGGTAACACTTGTGGAGAGGATGCCAATAACTGTGTGTCAGGGATGTAGCAGACTCAGGAAGCATCTCACTCTTGAAGGCTGTGTCACAGAACAGAACTGTGATTCACATGAGGGAGTCAAGGTTATTAGAGATTTGAACCTTTCTTTTCTAGAGCCTAGAATGGAACTTAGTAAACTTGATAATTGACTTTTGTGGATGGAAAGAAAAAAGTTAAGGAAAGTTAATGAAACTCAAATCCTGTATGAGGCTTGGCACAATGGCACATACCTGTAATCTGTAATCCCAGCTACCCCAGAGGATAAGGCAAGAGGATCACAAGTTCAAGGCCAGACAGGACAACTTAGAAAGATCCTACCTCAAAATAAGTATAAAAGGGGCTGGGGTTGTACCTCAGAGGCAGAGCCCCCCTGGACTTGATCCCCTGTACTGAAAAAAATCTTATCAGAGATAGATAGACCAGAGTTTAAGTCCAGTGTACAATTTTCAGATTTAATAATCCCGGCTCAGACAGTGGCCAGAATCTCACTGCCACGCCTCAGGGAGCTGTTCTAGGTGCTGAGAACCCTGTCCCCCAGTCCAGCCACTCCCCCTGTGTTGTCAGACCCGGTGCACATCTTTGAGTGCATCTGGAGTGGCTTTACCTACAACAGTGAGGACAAGAAGAGGTCAGCATTCAGCACAAAACTATCCCAGAGCTGTCTCGAAGACCCAGTTGGAGCACAAGGAGGTCAGTCAGAGAATGATGTGTCTTCTCCAGGAATGTTTTACAGCCTGCAGAAGGTGATGGATGAGTGTTTCCATGCTGGGAGTCAGCCAGGTAGGTGCAGCATGAACTCAGGAAAACAAAAGAAGGGACAAAGCCAGAATGAACACAGGACACAGGCTCTAAAAAGAGGTGGGAGACACCAAGGGCTACGCGCTTTTTCTTATCCTTTGATCTATAAGCTTGACCTTATATTTAGGAATATATAAATCATTGGTGAGCTATTTTATTTCCCAGCCATGTGGGCACCAATTAATACACCCCAACTTTCTTTGTCCTCAGAAAGGAGAAAAGTGAGCAGAGCCAGGTAGAGTGCCCATTCGTATCCACACCCTTGGAGGCCACTTACACAGTGTGACAGTTGCATCCAGGACTCTAGAGCAGTAATCCTCACTTGTGAGACAAAGAGACAGATGTCACCTCTATAGTGTTACTTGAAGGACAAAGGGAAAGCTGCGTAGCCTCCCTACCTCATGCCTTCTGTCAGCCTGCTATAGTGGCTGAAACTTCCCTATTATTCACTGCTCAGGATTACTGCACAGAAACACAAATAAAGCACAAATGTTATCAGGAGGGAGTTGCACAGCTGAAGCAGTACAAAGAAACTGGGAGTCACACCAAGCTGGGTCCGGACCCCAGCTCTCACTCTGCAGCAGTGTGATACCTGGCAAATGACTTAGCATCCCAAAGGCTCCGAGTCCTTGTTTATAAAAATGTGGACACTGCCAATTTTGTAGGCTTATCATCAGGATGACTGACATGTACACAGCAACTAGCATGGAGATGACACAATTGCAGGCTCAAGAAATGTTCATCCTTTCTACCTTTATCACTATGAAACCTGGTATGCTAGGAAAAACCTGGACAAGAGTCAAGAGCCATGGGTTCTGGTTTGAGCTGTTCCACTAATGAGCTGTGACCTTGTTGAAGTCAATTTATATCCCTGGGCTTCAGTTTCCAGTACAGCTTGAGCTAGATTCATTCATTGCTATGGTTTAGATCTAAATTGTCTCCCCAAAGCCCAATGCATTTGAGGAAGGTGATTAGACTAATCTACTGATGAATCCATAGTTGAATGTGCTATTAGATGGTGTATCAGTCAGGGTTTTACTAGAGAAACAGATATAACACAAGATGTAAAAATGTATAAGAAATTACAAGATTGGCTTATGACAGTCAACAAAAGAGTTGGATGAGGAAGCGTGAAGAGGGTGTCTGCACACTGGAGACTGAAGGATTCAGTCCAGGATCTGGAGTTCACTGCAGCGTTCTATGCAAGTCCGTATCATGAGGCTGATGGGTCTGCAAAGGAAGGCTGAAGGATCCAAGGGAGAAACCGAAGAATCTGAACTAGAAGCAGGAGACAAAGTCCAAGCCAAAGGAGAAGGCTGGAGCTCCTCTAAAGAATGGAAGCCCCTCTGTCCTTCCTCATTTCCCTTTAATATCATCTAGGTGATGATCCCCCCCTAGAGTAGCTCCTCTACACCCTAGGGTGTACAATTGCTGAGCCAAGTTTAGTTAAGCTTCTAAACTTCTCAAGTTGACACAATCAATCCACCACTACAGATGGGACCTGGTCAGAAGAAATCGGTCACTGGGTGCATGAGCTGGAAGGACATATCTCCCTTTCTCACTCCTCCCTGCACTCTCTGATTCCTGCCCACCACGACGTGAGCAGCTTTCCTCTGCCAGACCCTTCCACCATGCCCTTTCTGCATTGGGGCCAGACAGCCATGGGCTGAAACCATGAGCCAAAATAAACCTCTCTTCCTTCAAGTTGACGTTTAAGGCATTGTGTCTCAGTTAGGAGGAAATGACTAAGGCATTCATTTTTAAAACGTTATTGCACTCCCAATCTGTGCCACATGCTTGTCAGTACTCAGGTGATGAATGTGTGAGTGAAATACAGTAAGTAGCAGGCAGGCAGTTATGATATGATCTTATGGTGGTGAGGTCCTGGGTAGCTACTTTAGAGGGAGCACTCAGGGAAGACATATGTGAGGAGGTCAATCTTATATCAAGACTTCCAGTGACAAGAAGGGGCCAGCCATCGGAGTATCAAGGGCAAAGCCCGTGCAAGCAAAGGGAAGAGCAAACACAAAGCTCTCTCAGAAGAAGCCAGCTCAGATGGCTTCTGAAGTCCTTTCCAGGGCCAACAGTCTTCATCTTCTGTTCTCTATGTCAGGACATGACATCTGTGTGTGACACTGGGGTAAGTCAAATGGCAGTTCTTTTATAGGATGATTACTTTCACTAAGAGATGGAGAGTAATGCGGCTAGACTACATCGGCTAGGGTCCCACTGAGCAAGGAAAAATAAGAACCAAAGCTGGAAAGAGAGAAAGAAGCACAGCTAAAAGAGTGAGGAAGTCATTAGGTGGCAAGCTAAAAAAGACACTGTGGAGATTGGGGCCAGCATCCTTCCAGAGCACCCAGCAGGTCCTGATCATAAGATCTGGAGAAACAAAGTTGGAACCTGGCTGCTTGGACAATTGGACAGGTATTTTTAACCTTCTTCACTTAAACTGAAGATAAGTGAAAATAAATCAGAAAGTAAGTACTCAGGTGAACGTAGAAATAGGGGTCTGGGATGGGAGTATTCTGGTCTCAAACAATAGGATAGAAATATTCATTCATTCAGTTGGTCATTTACTTATTTGACAAATATTTACTGTGGGCCCACTTTCTGAGGCCTGTTCTCATTGGTGGGGTTACATGGTTATAAGCAAAAACCCTTAGAAAAATGCTTATACTCTGGCAGTATAGAAAGGTGCTGAGAGGCCAAGAGCTTTCACCTGCGCAGGTTTAGACTCTTTAATTGCACTAAATTTTAAGTGCCTGATCTGTGTTGTTGACTGGATACTATGCTGACCACACTTGGGCATGTAAAGACATAATCATGTTCCCTCATAAAAGACATGATCCACTCAGGCACTGACCTCCTTTCATTTTCATGCTACCCTGCAAGCTCACAGAGGAAAAGGACTTTGCTCAGGCTCACCCCAGTGAGAGTCTAGTCCAACCCAGTCATTTTGCAGGGTGGCACTCTCCTGGTTATATCACTGTTATGTAGTATAGCAGATGTCATCTTCCGTGGGGCTCACCAATATGAACCCTCCAAGACTGTCCATTGAAAGCAAGGACCAGGAAGAGGCAGGTGCTGAAGGAATTCAGTCTATTGATCCAAAGATCTAGTCCTGGTGGTATCTGCAGGGCCATCCTCAGTGTCACTGCCTAGTGGGAGAAACAGTGGTGTCTTCCCTGCCTTCACTTTGTTACACAATTGGAAGATTGTTCCCAGGTATGTAGCCTATAATTTAGGTCCTTCAGGGTGCCTGAGAGTATTCTAAACCACATCATCTTCATTTCAATAAATTCATTTTTGCTTAAATTAACAAAATTTGGTTTCTGTTACCTGAGGCTAAGAACCATGACCACTACATTTACAAAACCCTTTGGTCCCACGTACCAATAGAATAGGTTAGGTTTTCTATAGCTCAAAAAAATTCTTGGCAGCTTAAAACAACCCTGGTTTCTTTCTTGCTCATACTTCATGTGTGATTTTGAATTCTCCTAAGGTAATGATAATTCCCTAAGACAAATTTAAATGTTTTTATCCAAATGAAAATACCACTTCTCAAAATGTGTGGATACAACAACAGGAGGGTTTAGGGGGAGATTTAAAATGATGAATGCATACATTAGAAAATAAGAAAGACCTAAAATATATCGTCTAAGCTTCCACTTTAGGAAATTAAAGAGAATAACATAAACTTACTGAAGCAAGAGGAAAATAGAGCAGAAGTCAATGAAATTGAAAATAGAAAATCAATATGGAACATCAACAAAATCAAAAGCTAACTCTTCAAAAAAATTTAAAAATTGATAAACGTCTAGTAAGACTATAGGTTGCAAATATTACAGATGAAAAAGGAGCTACATCTATTGATCCTATAGGCAAAAAAACATAATAGAAGAATTTATGAACAACCCTGTTTCTAAAAATTTGGTGACATATGAAAAGGGCCAACCCCTTGACAAGTATAATCCACTAACGTTCACATACAAGAAATAGATCAGGGGCTGGAGATATAACTCAGTGGTATAAATGTCTGCTTGGCAAGAACAAGGTCCTGAGTTCAATTCCCAGTACCAAAGCATTGGGAGGAAATATTCCTTGAGAAGAAATAGATCATAGGACTATACCTAAAAAAATTGAATTAATAATTAATAGCCTTCCAAAAAGAAAATATTAGGTCCAAAAGTGAATTCTGCTAAATGGTTAAGGAAAAAGTAATACCAATTCTCTTCAGTTTCTTCCAAAAATTGCAGCAGAGTAAATATTTCCCAACATATTCCATGAAATCTTTATCATCCTAATGTCAGAACCTGATAAAGACACTACAAGAAAGGAAAACTACAAACCATATTACTCAGGAACACAAATATAAAAATCTTCAGCAAGTAGTGGCAAATCAAGTCCAACAACATACAAAAAGACATACTGAGACCAAAACAGATTTATTTCAGGTATGTAAATCTTGTTCCACAGTGAAAAATCAATTCATGCAATTCAAATCAATAGGCTAAAGAAGAGAAATATATGTTCATACCAACAGATACAGGAAAAATTGACAACATCCAATATCTATTCACCACTAAAAGAAAAAATCAGTAAAGTAGGAATAGAAACCGCCTTACTTTCGTAAACATAGTCTACAAACTAATATACTTAATAATGAGAAACCAAATGAGTTCGCCAAAGACTCAGGAACAAAGAAAGGGGTTTTTCCTTTTATCATCCTATTTAACATCAAGCTGGAAGTTCTAACTAATGCAATAAGGTAAGAAAAAAATATAAAATTTAAACAGACGGAGAAAAGAAAAAAGAATTGCCTTTGTTTGTAGATGTGATTACTGAAAATCCCAAAGAACTGATCCTCCCAAAAATCTCCTAGAACTAACAAGCAATTGTAGTAGGAATACAGAATATGAGGTAATTGTAGTAGGAATACAGAATATTGGGAGGAAACATTCCTTGAGAATAGATCAATATACAAATTTAGCTGTTTCCTATATGCTCAAAATGAATAATTGGAATACGAAATTTAAAACACCTAAAAACTAAAACACTTAAAATCTAATAAAATATGCACAGAATCTCTATGAAGAAAACTATACAAATTTGATGAAAAATATCAGATCTAAGTAAATAGAGGTATACGCCAGTTCTGCCCAACCTGATCTATAGTTCCATAGATTGGATGCAATCTTAATCAAAATCTTAGTGAGCTGCTTTGTAGATATAAGCAAAAATGATTCTAAAGTTTAAATGGAAAGGCAAATGACACAGAATAACCAACAAAATACTGAAGAAAGCCAAGAAACAGATATTACCTGACTTCAAGAATTCTATAAAGGTTAGAAACAGGATAGTAGTATTGGAAGTAGAATAAACAAATAAATTAATGGAACACAACAGGGACTAAAATAGATCCACTAATAGAGGCCACCTACCTTTGACAAAGAAGCAAAGGAAACTCAATGAAGAAATTAAAGTCTTTTTAAGAAATGGTACTGGAACAATTGAACATTCTTATGCTAAAAAAAAAACCCTAGATAGAGACCTTCTACTTTTCAAAAAACCTCAAAATGAATCATCAGTATAAATGTAAAATTAAAAAAATCTAGAAGCAAACCTATGTCACCTTGGAGATGAATTTTCACAACACCACCAAAAGTACAACACTTTAAAGAAAAACACTGATAAGTTGGACTTAATAAAAATTTAAAACTCCTGCTCTGCCAATGTTACTGTTAAAAAAATTACATGAGAAACAACAGACTAAAAGAATATAGTCACAAAACATAAAATTGATAAAGGCCTTCTATCCAAAATATAAAAAGAACATTTGGGTCAGGGGTACAACTCAGTGGTTGAATATTTTTCTAGCATGTGAGAGGCTCTGGTTCAGCCCCTGGCACTGACATAGAAACCACTTAAAATTTAATAGTAAAAAAATAAACAACCCAATTTGAAAATGGGCACAGTACATGAACAGACACTTCACCAAAGAAGATATACAGACAGGAAGCAAGCGTTTGAAACGATGCTCAAAATCATATGTCACTAGGGAATTACAAGTTAAAGCAACAATGAAATACTACTATATATCTATTATAATGGCTAAAATTAAGTGGGGTAAAGACACCTGACAATAGCAAATACAAGGATGTAAAGCAAGAAGAATACTCATTCTTCACTGGTAAGAAGTCAAAATGACGTGGCCACTTTGAATGACAGTTTGGCAGCTTCTGACAAAGCTAAACATAGACTTATAATAGGATCCATCTTCACACTCCTAGGTATTCACCCAGATGAGTTGAAAATTTAAGGCCACACAAAGCCTGTACACAAACGTTTACAGCAGCTTCTCTAAAAATTGCCAAAAACTGGAAGCAGCCAAGATGTCCTTCAGTAAGTGAACAGATAAGCAAACTACATCCCATATAATGGGATATTTTTCAGTGACAAAAAGAAATAAACTCTCTAATCATTAAAAGATATGAAGGAAATTTAAATGCATATTGCTAAGTGGGAAAAGTTAGTCTGGGGCTGGGGCTCCATGGTAGAGCACTTGAATAGCATGTGTGAGACCCTGGGTTCTATCACCAGCACGGCAAAAAATAAAAAATAAAAGTAAAAGATAAGCAAGTCTGAAAAAGCTACATATTGCATGATTCCAATGATATGACACTCTGGAAAAGGAAAAACTACAGAAACATAAAAAAATGTCAGTGGTTTTCAGGGGCTCTGGGTAAATAAGTGAAACAAGAGGTATTTTAGGGAAATGAACATATTTTGCATTAATAGTAATGATGGACACATGTCATGCATTTATAAAAACTGTACATGTGCTTTAGTTAAAAATGCATCAATTTTGGTTTGTTAATCTTAACACATATGCCATGCTGACACACAATGTTAATAATAGGCCAAACTCTGGCAGAAAACTATATAGGAATTCTGTACTATCTGCTCGGTTTTTCTGTAAATTTAAAACTGTGCTAAAAAAAAATAGAGTACAGTAATGTTAAAGAAAAAACTTCATTGCTTAAAATAATGGTCTCTCTCTTGCTCATGCTTTACATCTATACCACATTGGCTACTTTATCCTCATTCAAAGATAGCCTAGTGATGGAAACTCTCCATCTGAATATCACCAATCACTATGAAAGAAAGAGTGTAGAAAAAACACACAATGACACTTAAAGAAGATGCACCAGAAGAGGTACAAGGATTCAATTCACCTTTCATTAAAAAGCAGGTCATCCAGCCACATCTACTGTTAAGGGAGTGAGAATTATATTTTATCATATGCTCACAAAAAGAAAATTCAGAATTCCAATCATTAGTCTAAATGACTACCACTTCCTGCTTCCTGGCCCAATGTCACCATAAAGACACACACACACACATGGGCGAAGAGAGGAAACTTTCCTACAAGCATGCAGTAAAACATGGTGGCCACTCGGAAACAGAGGCCCGTGAGCCCATTAATCCCTGCTAGTGACACTGCCATGTCTCAAGCAAGCTCCACCTGCTTAATTGCTTCTTCACTCTATAATCCCTGCTGAAAAAGCCCAGCTCTTTTATGAAATTCTCCCTTGGCTTCATACCCTCGGTATCAATTTACAAGAGGGAAAAAGTCCAAAGAGTAACAGAAGGAAGGCTGAGGAAAGTGTGTTTCAAAAAACCTTTGTAGGTAAGAGATCAAGGACCTCCATACCAGCTTTCACTCCACTGAGTATTGCTCAGCACGCCGCTTGACCTGTCTCCTCACCCACCACCACAAAAGCAGATGGCGGGCTACAAAAGGGTACATTCGTTGTGAAGAATTATAAAGTCATGCTCTGTTGATGGTGGCCAAAAATGCCTTCAGCATTCTAAAGCTGAGATAAGTAGAAGAAAGGTATTATTAAGGACTACTTGATTTGCATGTGACAAAAATTTAACTCAAACAAGCTTAAGCACAAAGAATGAGCTGTTCTGCATAACCAAGAAGTCCAAAAGACAGACATGTCTAGCTTCAGGAATTAATTTGACACTATCATAAAATCTCCCTC
>NW_004955410.1:36045986-36053057 GCF_000276665.1 Chinchilla lanigera
GTGTGTGTGTGTGTGTGTGTGTGTGTGTGAGTGTGTATGTGTCTGCTTTACTTACAAATTGGCCCACTAATATAAATCTACTCCACCTCTCAAGAAGATCACTCTTTCAGGAAGAGACAGGGACAAAATGCAGAGACAGAGAGAGAAGACCTCAAGCCACTGGCTCCAGCAAGGGCCAGAAGGATGCTGAGGATGCTAACTGGTGGGGCCACATGAGCACCACTGAATTAATTGGTCACTGTAGTTTGGTCCCGCTGGATAGGCTTCTGGGTAGAAAAGATGTTTCTGTTTCCAGAGAAAAGAAGTGAAAGAGAGACTACCAGTAAAGCCTGCCCCAGTAGAGGGAGAGAATCTGGCAAACACACTCAGGCTGCCACCATGTTGGACCCAGGTTATAGTTCCAGAATTGTCAAAGGTGGAAGGAGACAGAATCACTCCTCTAGAGCGGCAGCCCTGTTGTCCTGCTCAAAGAGAAGACTGGGTGAAGATGTTCCTCCAGTGTCTCTTCCCTTATTTAGATGTCCCCTTTCTCATAAACCTACCCAGCCCGTGTCCCACCAGGAACCCATGAATGTCTTGAGGAACAGTTGGTCTGTGTTTTTCTTTGCATTCCAGCATGTGGGCTAGGAATAGGTATTTGGCCAGTATGGCTGAATGCCTGGATCCATAGATGGATGGAATAGGGAGCTTCTAAGAAAGTAGAAGAGATGGTCTTGACTCCAGGATGTTTTTACTGTCAAAGATAATTATGATACCTCTGAGTATAACAAATAAAAGCAACAACAAGAATAAATCTACTCCATATGATTTAAATCAGGTAGTGATCAGAGGATGCCAAGTATAAAAGTAAACAAAGACAGGTTTCCACAGTTATGGGGCACACTTAGAAACAGACTTTACTTCTTATTATGTGTGCACAAATCTTACTCGGTATTAGCAATGTGTTTTCAAATAGAAGGGGCACATGGTGGATGCAGAGAGCAGCTTGGATTGGGAGGGCCCATGGTGCTTTGATTAGCACAGAGGAACAAACCTTAGGGCTTTAATCCCCACAGGCCCAGAAATGTCTACAGCTGCCCCCCATCTCTGACCACCAACATCCCACTCAGCTCAACCTCCTCCATCTGGGAATACAGAATTTCTCCACTTGTACAGAGACAAAATCCCTCCCACCCTTCTTTCTCTGACATATGCAGACTACACATTAGCATGGTAATGTCTCATGCCATTAGCGAGTAACGTGCTGAATAATTAGGCTATGAAAATCTAACGGCAGGGATTTTTGTTTTATTAGCAATTTTCCATCCTATTGTGTTAATTTCATCTCATGTCAGCCAGCTTTCTAAGTAAACAATGATCACAGGCAGACATCATTTCCCAGCACATTGTGCTGCCTGGGTGACTTAACAGACCAGAAAATGGCTTAAGTTGCCTTTTGTCTTGCAGTCTCTGCCTTCTGTTGATGTCACAATATATCTAGTCCCTGGTTTTTTGTGACCCTGGGATATTCATTTCCTCTTTGTTTGTGCCTTTCTCTCCCTGTCTGCTCTCAACCTGTCCACACATCCTTCTTGCCCATCTTTGTTTTTCTTCTTCCTCCATCTTTTCCCATCATTTCTCCTATATTTTCCATGTGTACCTGCAATGACATCACACTGTTCCAAACCTGCACCATATAAAAAAATTTTAACATTTATCCTTGCATTCTCTGGCCCCTGTTGACTTTTACACACACACACACACACACACACACACACACACACACACACACACCCCTTATTCTCTGTTTTCTGCTCACTGAGATGCCTGGCTGACAGATGATTAATATTGGGCCCAGCCTTGTTGGAAGGTTTAATGCCTTTTCTGTGATATCCCCACAGTCATCAACATCTGCAAGTTTCTCCCATCGCTGAAAAAAAGTTCTGTCACTTACTACATTTTGTCGAAGTTATAAAAGCAGCTGCCAAGTCTGTGAGAAAGATGATGGAGAAAGATAGCAGCAGCTTTTACCTGGATTACCACGTGGGAGAGAGACGGCTGGGAAGGGGGATGGGGGTGATTGATTGGTGGCCCTTCTCCTGTTCCTCTTTCTCTCAGGCTCCAGGAGAACATAAATCTGGATTCTTCCAAGACATTGTATCATTTATTGGCTCTGCTTAAATATCCAGGTGAAAGAGCTAGAGTAACTAGGTAATTTCTCCTTGAAAAAAGGGATATAGCTAAATGCTAATAACTAAAGCACACAATCTATGTATCCATACAAAACCAATAACCTGGCAAACTGCTATCTATGGCAGCAGTTTAAGGCAAACCAACACAATTCTTACTTTTCATAATTAAATCACAAAATGCAACATAATTACCCCCCACTGCCGCCACTAAGGAGCATAAACATTGTCCCTTTAATTTCACCCACTATTACTGTCTCATCACTCAGCCACATTTCTCCACCCCTCCTCTATAATACTTAAGACATACATAGCTATGTATTGGGGGGTTTTAAGTAACTGGCTTAGCCAGTGAGATTTAGGCCTTACAAAACTACCCTGGCTCTGGTAAAAAAGAGACCCAGGGAAGAATACAAGAAGCTTTTGAAAAGCACTGATTCCAAAGAGTCTGAGATTTCTGCAGATGTATCAGGTATCCAGAAATGGTTAGTGGGAAATTCAAAAGAAATGAACCCAGACATGTAGCACACCTGTAATCCCAGCATTTAGGAGGCTAAGGCAAGGGGATCTCTGTGAATATGAGGCCAACCTGGGCTACATGACTTTAAGGCCAGCCTGAGCTACAAAATGAGACCCTGTCCCAAAACAAACAAACAAACAAACAAAAATGTCCATGTTAGCTGACTACAGTGGTTCACATCTATAATCCCAGGACTTGGGAAGGTGAGCCAAGAGGATCACTGTGAGTTTGAGGCACTCATAGTGAGGACCCTGTCTCAAAGAAAATAAAGACAGAAAGAATAACGTCTGTGACCACAAACAAATGTTCACTAGACCGTAGAACAGGAATAGGTAAAAATCAAATTGCTTGAAATAAGCTATATAAATACCTGCACTTGAAAAGAGGAATAGTTAATCTAGCTTCACAAGTCAAGGATGATTTGAGTAGGTTTTAGACATTCCTGGACAGGGAAACAAAACAGCCAAGGCACAAAGGTAGGAATACAAATGGCCTGGGATCACAGAAAAGGCAGGTCTGGGGATGTGAATGGGGATCGCTGTTTGGCAGGAAGAGGCTGATGCGCACTTCCGGCCTCTGTCCTGGCAAACCCACCGAGCCAGCATCCGCCCAGGGCCGAACCATTGAGACCATTATGCTTCATTCATCACGGGCCAATCTCAGAACCAGAAATGCGCTGGCCAGCCTCACTCCTGCCACTCCTCCCTCTTCGCTCTGGCCACAGCCCACACGGATATCCTACACGAGGCACACGAGCGGGCCCCTGTGCCGGCTGCTGCGCTAGCAAAAATCACCCACCACAGACTTCTCCCGCACTCCGCACATCAGCATTCAGCACCACGGCCAGCGCCTGCAGCAGCAGGAAGCCCGAGCCCCAGAAGGGGCTTCCAGGAAAATGGAATCCTTCTCCACGTCGTCAGCCACGGGGCATCTATTTTTTTCTCTTGCTTCTCGTGTTTCTTCCTTCTGGGTTCACCCGGGGTCACTGTGCTTGGGTATCCTTAAAGATCGATTGTGTTATAGTAACATATTCAGTGATTAACTGGTGAAGGGAGAAAACGGAAAGTACTTCCGTCCATGCTTCTCTCTCCCTAAGAAACCGACTGCATTCGACAAATACCATAAACTCCTTCCCACATCCTGCCATTTGCTGAGTAAGGAAACAGAGCCCGCAGTCAAGCTTTCTGGGCTCAGATCCACCCTAGAATAGCTGTATAACCTTAGGCCAGTCATACACAAAAGAGGGCTACCTGCCTCACTGCCTTTGTTGATATCACTGCTACTGTTACTACTATTATCTAGACACACCGGCCACATTGCTGGTGCTTGAACAGACTTCTGCCTCGAAGACTCAAATAGGACCTGGCATGTCCTAGGTTCAGAAGCTTATTCCCTAAGCAGCCGCATGGCTTCCTTCCTCACTTCCTCTGGACTGTGGGCCCTCCCTGGTCACACCCTGCAGCATCTCCCTTTCCCCTTTCCCTACCTACCATTCCCACTTTATTTTTCTTTCTAAAATTTATCACGTCCAATACGCTAAATATTATTTTTGTACTTCTACCCTCTCTTTCTCCTCTGAGTGTATTAGAAGGTCCATGAGGGAGTGAATTGTTTTGTTCACTTGTATTGCTCATACCAAGGAACAGCTCCAGGTATGTAGTAGGTGCTCAAAAGTACTAACTGAAAGCAGCATTATTACTATGATTACCACAATTATTATTTAGGGATTATTTTTTCTATTTTCTATGGGAACAAACGGAGGCATGGAAAAATGTAGCCTGCCTATGAAAGACAAGCCTGTCAGAAAACAGGAAATAATGAATTGAGAGCCAACCCTTCAATCTATTTCATTAGAATAACCCATAATGCAAGTGATGTCAAAGATACAGTCTGGGAAAGACCCAACACTTTGAGAGTGCCAGTCAGGGATGGTTTGTCTTCTCCTCCCTGGCAGCTAGCCCAGAGTTCTGTAAGACTGCTGAAGACTGGCCAGGCTCTGGCTCCTTAGGCCTCCTACAAGGTACACATAGGAGTCCAGACTCTTGCAGGGTTTCCTGGGTGCAGATCTTTGACATGGAGGCTTGACCAAAGTGAGGCAGGTGTTAGCCCTGAGGAAGTGACATCACCCGTGTTCCAATATGTCAAGTTCATCTCAGTCTCTCCTACAGCAGGCAGTGTCTCCACAAACCACTTGCCCAGCAACTTCAGGCTACCTTTCTACCCTCTTGAAGAGGGATGATGGATATGAGGACCATGTCCCTTTCTCAACAGTGGGCTACTGTGTCAAACGCACAGGGTGAGGGTCATTCTGACCCTCCTGAAAAGGAGTTTACTTCCAAAGTGTCCAACCTAACCTGCTGAGGTTACATCTTTTTCTCAGGGCCAGGATATGAGGGAGGTTGGCCTGACTTCCTCAGATGCAGAGAGGCCTGAGCCCAGGATGAAATCACCCAAAGCCTACCTGCACCATAACTGTCCCAGTGAGAAAAGGATTGACTGGGGCACAGAAACCTCCAAATTTGAGCCAGTAAAGCATACCTGGGGAGTTACAACTGCCAAGCACTGAGCCTTGGAGAGGAAATCAGAACACTCAGAGCAAGGCAGGTTAGGACAGAACAACACATGAGAGGAAATTGGTTCTGCAACAGGACAGCTGTAAAACCTGCCTCACTCCAGTAAACGTGAGTCCTGTGAGGGGCAGGAAGGCAGAGTTACACACCAGGTCACTACAGCGATGACAGGGTGGAGGGAGAGGCTGGGTCACCCTGGGAAGCTGGTAATGCTCACTCTCATGTCTTATCGCGTACATCCTCTTCATCTTTCTTGCCTCCTACTCCACTATGTAGAGATGCACAGATGCACAGGGACTCGTGTATGGAAGGAACATCAACGCATCCAGCTCTCACGCCATCCAACACAGGCTGCCTCCCTCCCTAATAAGTGTGACATCTGCCCAGGGTCATCCAAATAAAGTATGGCTTGTTATCACGACTGAGCATCAGAAAGGGTACCTATTCATATTCCAGATGCAGAGAAGCCCAGGGGAGGACTGGTCTGTCCAAAATCTGGCACCTAACTGCCTGGTAAGCTGCCTCCATTCCCCCAGGAGGGACTAAAAAGTTTATGAGACATCCAGCCTACCTGAGAGTCCTAGAGACATGCTGTGTTCCACTAGATGATTTTGATGTCCTTTAATCTTGAATTTAAACTTGTTCCCTATAAGGTACTAATAATGCAGTAACTTCTGATTTTAACTCATCACTTTTTTTTAAGACAGGTTTTCACTATGCAGTTGAGGCTGGACTTAAGTGCACTTAGTAGCCCAGGCTGGCCCCGAACTCACAGTGATACCCCTGCCTCAGCCTCTCAAGTGCAGGGATTACAGACCTGTGCCACCATGTTGGACTTGTAGCTCATCATTTCTAACCACATTCATGAACCATGGTGTCATAAAAAAGTTAGTGCTCCTGGGCTTGCACAGGGCCCAAGAAGGAAGTGATCACAGATTAAAGCCCCATCCCTGCATCATTGCAGCAACATCTGATGTCCAAGTCACACGTCCCTTGGTCAGAACCCCACACTTAAGGTGGGGCCATGTCTGTCCAAATTCATTGTAGCAGACGATGGCTGGAGCCCTTATGAGAGGCAGAAGCCTCAGAGGCAAGACTCGGCTGTTCATCTTGGCAAACAGAGTAGAAACCATATCTGTAGACCGATTCTTACCTGGGCCACAGGGGAAAGTGTGGGCCTCCATAGTTGCTTTGTGCCCTTCACAAAGTCAACGAGCACAGCCATCACTTTAGCAGCCACCTCAGAGAACAGCCATCTGTTGAGCCTCAGATTTCTTATACACCTTTTCCTATAGCATGCTAAGCAGTTCTGGAGACACAAGGTTCGAGTCCCTTGAAAGAGGCCTACATTTAAGATCCTGCTAAGGAATTTCAATGAAAGAACAGCGGCTTGTGACTGAGGGACTTGACTTAGCCATTAACATGCTATGCTCTCCCTGGCCTCTGTATCCAAAACTGAAAAGGGGGAGGGGGGCTGCCAACTCCCAGCATGGCAGTGACAATAAATGAAATCACGCATTCTCTGCCATCCGAGGTCCCAGAAGAAAGTATAATATGCATGCCAGGTGGTGTTATTAATGACATACTCAGGTGTTTTCTGAAGTTTGCAATTAGCATGAAAGAGTAATGGTTAACTATTTCATCTTCTAAAAACTACTCCACGCAGAATGTTCTGGCATTAAAGAAATGACCTGCCACTCTGGTCTTTATCTGGATTTTCACCATTTGCACTGGCTTACTGATGACAGGAGATACTGCTAAGAGAGTTCCAAGAATACTAATTGACTTCCTTATTTGGTGGTGCTCATTTGCT
>NW_004955410.1:36053157-36055369 GCF_000276665.1 Chinchilla lanigera
TCTCTCTCTCTCTCTCTCTCTCTCTCCCCCTCTCTCTCCCACCCCCTTTTGTTGAGTTGATCCAGACAACAACTCTTCAAAAGCTATTGCCCCAACAGCCACACAGCAACAGGCTACAGGAGCCTCAGCAGTCACAGAAGCAGCAGCAGCAAGCAGAGCATCGAGCGCTTTCCTTCTCTCCATCTCAGGAAGCAGCAGGAGCTGTGCCAAGTGCTGGAGAGGGGGTTGGCTGCTCCAGAATCCCCACTCCTCTCCCAGAGCCTGGCACTGGGCACAGGAGATGCCATGAGCACACACCAAACAGGGTAGCATCCAGCTGGCAGGGGAGCTATATCCTCAGCACTGTTGGGAGGAGCCGAGGAAGGAAGGACCAGAGCCAGCTTCTGGCTAGAACAGACATACGGAGTAGGGGATCTCAGAGCCATAAGGTAGCACCATGGACTTGGACACAATCTCTAGCAAGGAAATCTATCTGTCCTTGAGACTCAGTGAGGGAGAATCCTTTCCTGAAGGTCACAGGGGGAGGAAAAGAAAAAAGAATCTTCCCCCCAAGGACTCAGGTTCTATGTCAGAGAACTGGAAAAAGAGACAACACATAAATACGCACAAGATGTCAAGGTCAGCAGATTCTCTCAGCTCCCTAGGACAACCAGCCTGAGCTATACTCTGGAAAAAAAGCATGTAGCTGATCTTCAGTGTCCTGGTGGCACATAATAGTCAGACAATGGGTTAAGATTTGAGAAGGTCTTCTAAAAATGCTTTAAGCCTCAATAGCTTTACTGAAGATTGTGGACCCCGATCCCACTAAAATATTTCCTATCAGAGCAAGCCCTGCCCACGCATCTCTGGACATTGGGATGTCCCTAAGCCAATCTGACCGTGACTACTCCTCTTCCTTCCAACGGACGCTATTACAGGGCATGAGAACTGGGCCCGCAGAGCATGGAACGGGAAGAGAAAAGGAAAAGAGTCTATAATAAACAGGTAGAGCAGACCCCAGCAGGCAGGGGTGACAATGAGATTTCTGGAACCAGGCACCTGGGACCTGGCTCCATCTACAGCCCATGTAGTCTGCTCACGTAACTTAACCCTGGTGCCTCAATTTCCCCACCCAGAAAACAGTAATTGCATTGGCGACCCCTCTGCCCTGCCCATTCCCAGGGCTCAGCGAGGGACCACGATGCCGGCCTCTAGGGACTATTCAGCAAAAACTGCCTCTGACGCTGTGGGAAAGGCACAGTGTGGCTATGAGCCTGGCAGAGGCCACAGCCAAGGCAGCTATTTTGAAGTGCAGGAGGTGTAGGGGACATTATACTACTGCTTATACTACCTAGCAGTTCTCTTGCAGACATACCCCTGCAGACACACAGCCCCTGCTGATCTCTGGGCTCCCACTCTTACTGAAAGGTCTCCGCCTGTTCATGCCCTTCCAAGTCCCTGAATCCTGGGCCAGAGGGACTGTCCTGTCCCCATCACCCCGTGGGGGAACGAGACTCTAAAAAGAGCAGCAGGAGAACTAGGAGGGTCCCTCCTTGCCACACTCCTCCTTCCCTGCTGGTCCCGCGACTCTTCCTTCCCAGCTCCCCGGGGACCCCGCGACACCTGTTGGGTGGGTGCCAAGTCTTCTCGCTCCGCCTCGCCGCCGCTGAGCTCCAGCCGGGATCCCCCTCCTGAGCGCGGCCGCACCTGTATTTGTTAATCAAGCCGCCGAGGACGCGGTAATTGCCCAGCGGAAAACACGGGTGCAGATGTTAGGGAGCGCCGGGGCAAAAGCACTAAATGAGATTCTTGTTTTCCAAACACAGCCCGAGATTTAATTACACCCTTTCCAAGTGCTTATTAAAAACCCTTTTTTTTTTTTCCTTATTGTTTTCCTGCATGGCGCATATTGAATCAGCGCTGCTGTTGTCTTGTTTTTGGAGCGTTTATAAAAAGAACCGATGTGGAAAATTGCAAACACAGATTGTACCCAAACAATATCTTCTCCCTTTGCTTTTTCCCTCTCCTTTCTTCCTGCTGAATAACGTCGGTGAATGTAGTCAGCGCACATCCGGGTTCTTTCCCAACAGCCAAAGGGGTTTCTTTTCACCTCCGCGCCATCATCTGGGACAGAGTTTGGAGGCCAGGGCACAGGAGCACGTGGGAAAGGGGAGGAGACAGGTACACTCCAGGACTGGAGCCAGGGTCAGTCGGAGCCAAGAGGACTAAGCAG
>NW_004955410.1:36055834-36060788 GCF_000276665.1 Chinchilla lanigera
GCACACACGCGCACACACACTTCTTTTCCCCAGTAATGAGGGTTGAACTCAGTGCTTCACAGGTTAGGCAAGCACTCTACCTGTGAGCTACACCCCTAGCCTGTTTTTATTATTTATTTTATCTTGAGACACAGTCTCCTGCCTTGCCTAAACTGGCTTCAAACTTGTGATCCTCCTGCTTCAGCTTCCCAAATAGCTAGGGTTAGAGGTGTGTGTCACCACTCTGAGTACACAGCTTCTCGTGATGCTTCTGGGGCTTTATCTGCAGAGACCGGCAGGCTCCACAAATTCCTCCTTCCTAAAGGGGGTGGGTCTCTCGATTCCCTCTCAACTTGAACTTTACATCCTGATAACCATCTGTGCTGAGGAGAGGAAGCATCCTCGCTCCTAGGGACCAAGGGGCAGGGTCACAGCCAGACTAGGCGCCACCCAGGTACTCAGTGGTGAACTGATCACTTACCTCTGGCTGATGCTACCTACTGGGAAAACAAGCCTGTTTCCCAGCTTTTCACAGACAGTTTCCAGGGTCCAAGTCCTAAGGACACACAGGCAGAGGAGACCAGAGCCCTCTTAGGAATACTCTGCCTCCTTCAGAGCCTCCTCACCACAAGCTGTCCTCACTACCTTCTCGGGCTTCCCATACTTGCTGCCCCACTGCCACTTGGATGTGGAACCAGTTCCAAAGAAGGGGTAGCAGTGTCCTGGGCTGAGCCATCTCCCCTCCGTCCTCTCTATGGCAGGAATGGCAGGAGGAGGTGCCAGTGAGGGCCAAGCTGGAGAAAGGATGAGACGTGGGGAAATTCTCCTGCTCTCTGTCTCCTTTTCAGTCCAGCAGCAGCTGGACCAGCAGCACCAGGACCCATCCATGCTACTTGGTATCTCAAATTGCCCTTGTGGGGAAAAATGGGGAGCCCGGGGAAAGGGCAGGGGCTGCCTCCTTTGGGAGCCCTACTGAACTCACATCCTGGCCTGCTCTGTTCGGGCCCCTGCTGGTGGGGAGGGGCCGTCTGTGCCTGGATGGGGAGTCCAACACCTTGGCCATGTGACTCCACCACCTCTTCATTTCCTCCTGAACGTCCCTTTTCTCCCTCCTTCAAATTCCACCTTTCATAACTACATGAGAAAGTCATGAAATGAAAGTCAGGGTGAGGAGAACCCTAGGAAGGCAAAGCAATCAGCAGATTCTTTCATGACTCCCAGCCCCCTACAGAGCAGACAGCAGAAGTGGGACCCAAAGGGCACAAACACCCACTATGCAAGCATCCAGGGCACCTCACCTTTCTGGCCTGTGGGTCATGCACAAAGGGTGGAGAAACGTGGAAAGACTGATTTTAAAAAATTGGAAAAGCTGGTGTTTCTGGTGAGACTCTCCAGCTCTCATCTCTTAGCAGAATCATGGGAAACTGAGAGCAAAAAGACTAAAATGCTCAGATCCACTCACGATTTCCATGTCACCCTTCTATCCCCAATGCTCACAAAACTAAAACAATACTTCCTGGCCTTTCCTGTGGCTGAGCCCAGGATCTATCCATCTGATGCCTTCACGTAGGATCTGGAGACTGGAACCCGGCAGACACCAGCTCTCTGCAGGAGTACAGTCAGTGCTGCTGTCACGCCATCAGTGTCCGTGATGGCTGGACTCCAGGGTCCATGGTTTTGTCACCAGCTTTGAGGGCATGAGGGAGTCTGATCATATCAGTGAAGACAGCTACTGTGGCAGCAGTGTCCTGGCCTGGAGCTCTTTGATTCTAACTTTCTAGCTCTTCCAATGACTTTGTAAAGACCTCTTTCTCTGTATAAAATTCCTTTCTGCCTGTTACAGAGTGCTTTAAACCCTGACTGACAGAGGGTCTCTACAGATCTTCATACCCATTCTGCAGAGAAAGCTCAGAGAAGTGAAGTGACTTTCTCAGGGGTCCACAGCAACTTAGAGGGCAGAGCTGGGACAGAAGTCAACCCTTCTCCCTGTAACACAGAGCTCTTCAGCAGCAGAGTAGAAAGAATCTGATGCTTTGAATTCCCCTTTTCCATTTTCCCCCAATCCCTGCCCTCCCCCAAGACCCAGATCTGTGTGTGTGTGTGTGTGTGTGTGTGTGTGTGTGTAAACACAGGGGCAGAGTCATATATGTGCCCTGGTACTCACTAATGTGCATTTCTGTACTGGTGGGTATTGTCCCTGGCACCACCAAAAGTCCAAGTGGCTCAGCTGCCAACTTTGTGCTGTAGCTCTATTAAAGATCTTTCAAGGAGTAAGCTTTCATTTCATGGACGATTCGGAATCTCCGTTCAGAGGAAATTGATGTCTTGCCGGGCGTTTTCCCACATGAGAGATGGTCAGAACTCACCATGAAAGCAGATAAAGACAATGTTGGTTGGCAGCTTGGAACTGCACATAAAAAAGCTGAACTGATGAGCAAAGATTCTGAAGACGTACAGAGGAAATCCTGCGTCTCCCCAGGGAAGCTGTTAACAGCCTGTCACCTGGTCCCTGGGGAGCAAGCCACCAGCCAGAGACAATGCATAGACCCAGTTTACATCAGCTGGCTGCAAGGAACTCTGGACTTGCAGTTCCCAGCTGGGCTCCACTGAGGCCTCACGTAGTTCATGTGGGCCCTTGGCTCAAGCAGAGCTTCTTTCTGGAAATGGCAAGTTCAGCCCACAGGGAAAGGATGCAGGCCATGGGACCAGCAAACGGTGCAAGGGTGTGTGGTGGGGGAGGGGAATGGAAGTAGTACTGTGTCTGACCTTCAGAAGGTGCCTCATCCTTACAATCCCCTCCCTCCTTCAGGTTTCCTTTTCTGCATCTAACAGTTGTTGCTAAGAATCAATCCAGCCTGCTCTGAGCAGATTCCAGCTCTCCCCACCCAAGCCATGAGTTCACTCCTAGCACAAGACAGACAAACAAAAACAAACACCCAAGTTAATATGAAGGAAGTTTCTTTTGTCAAGTAAGAAATTTTTTTTAAAAGGAAAACAACAACATGACTATTATCAGCTTATAACAAGAAAAAGGGGCTATTCACACTGTATTACATCCCCATGTAAGTCAGGTTTGTTTTTTTGGGGGGAACAGTCTCCTTAAGTTGTCCAGAAAGGGTTCAAATTTGCTATCTTCCTGCCTCAGCCTCCCAGAGTGCTGGGATTATAGGCATGCACCACTGCACCAGCATGCTTTTTATTTTTTCTAGTCTGTGTAATATAGTTCACGCCCTCTGCCCCTCCCCCTTACAGGACAGATGTCCAGGGCCAGGCAGGTTGCTCTTTATCCTCCCCTCCAGGGGTCATTTCTAGTACCTTTGCACATACCACTGAGAAGCTAGAAGGAGATGAAGGCCCAGGATACCTGCTGACCATAGTCACCTTCCCAGATCATCTCAGGCCTCTGAGACTCCTCACTCCTGGGAGTCTGGGGAGTCACACCTTCCCATCCCCCATGCCACTCCTCCCAGACTTACCCAGAGCTTTGCCGAATGAGTCATGTCAGGCTTTGCTGCAGAAAAGCTTCAAACTACTTGCATGCATTCTTGGGAGTGTGTAAGATACTCATTGCCTCTCAAAACCAAGCTGGATCTCTCTCTGGAGAAAGCTCCCAACTCTGGGTGGGGCACGCAGTGGCCCAGCAGTGCATTTCATCATCTTTATGACTGAGCTATCCATAGTAGCCCTGTCTCACCCACGCAGCTCAGGGGAACAGGAATGGGGACATCGATGGAGGCACCCCTGCCACCCCTACCCTATAGTCACCCACCACATTCTTCTGTCATTTCCCAGGGGGTGAATCTGGCTGCTATAGCTCCTGCCCCATTTTTGCTTTAATTTCAAATATGTATTAACTCATGTTACTGTGCACTATTACGATTGCCATTGCATAGGTAGAAAAATAAGATGCAGAGAAGTGAGGTAACTCCCCAAAGTCACAGCGAATAGCTGGAGAAACTAGGATCGGAACCCAGCAGTCTGGCTTGAGAGCCTGTGCCTTATCTCTCAATGTTAGCTCTATGTTTAGCACATAAACTTCCTGGGACCCAGAAACTGGGACAGAAGCAAGATCCAGGAAAAAGACCAAGAGTGTATTTCCTTCCAGGCCACATACAGGCCCTGCCAAGGGACCTCTGAGAATCCTGGGTATGTGAACATGATACCACAAAAGTTATTCATCCACTCCAGGAAGGAGGCAGTAGGTCCCTATTCATTCAAACCCCTTCCATAGTCAGCAAAAGTTCCAGAAGGACTGGGATACCTCCAAGGGCAGGTTAAGGCAGCACCACACCTTCCTCACTGTCAAGAACACCTTCCCAGACCCACCTCCATCCTCTGCTCACTCTCCAGGGCACCCCCAAAGTCCCTGGGGCCAACAGGGTTTAGTCCCTGAGACCACATCACAACTGGTGACCCATAGCCTCCTGGCAAATCAGCAAATAGTGCCCTTGCAAATGTCACAAAGCCCTGTGGGTGCACAATCTGGTTAGAGAAATCATGCCTGTGCTTCAGCTGCCACTGAGCCCTCCCCCAGAACTTTCAGTAAGTAAACAGCTATACCCTGGCTTGGGGGCAGGACATCCCAGGCCATTCTCTCTGCTGAACCATCCACAGGAGTTTGTGCTGCTCTCAAGCTACTGTTTCCTCAATTTGTCAAATGGGGATAACACAGCAATCACCTCATGGGGTAGCTGTGAATGAGCCATTTTGTTCAAAATAGAAAATAATGTAGCTGGGCACAGTGGTGGATGCTTGTCATCCCAGCTACTCAGAAGGTTGAGGGAGGAGGAATTCAGGTATTCAAGGCCTGTATGGCCAACTGAGAAAGACTCTGAAGAGAGGGGGAGAGAAAGAAAGAGAGAGAGAGAGAAAGAAAGCTAACAGGCAGGAGGTGGGAGAGGAAGGGAGAGAGACAGAAAGAAGGGAAGAGAAAGGAAGGGGAGGAGAAGGGAGGGGAGGGAATGGGAGAGAAGGG